>NC_139904.1:0-187500 GCF_905171665.1 Trachurus trachurus
TTTTGAAGGAGCTTTAATACAAACATCTACCTTTATACTGTATGGAGCTTTAAGTCAAACATCTACCTTTATTTTGAAAGAGCTTTAACAGAAACATCTACCTTTATTTTGAAGGAGCTAAACACAGACATCTACCTTTATTTTGAAGGAGCTTTAATACAAACATCTACCTTTATACTGTATGGAGCTTTAAGTCAAACATCTACCTTTATTCTGAAGGAGCTTAACACAAACATCTACCTTTATTTTGAAGGAGCTTTAACACAAACATCTACCTTTATTTTGAAAGAGCTTTAACACAAACATCTACCTCTATTTTGAAGGAGCTTAACACAGACATCTACCTTTATTTTGAAGGAGCTTAAATACAAACATCTACCTTTATTTTGAAGGAGCTTTAATACAAACATCTACCTTTATTTTGAAGGAGCTTTAATACAAACATCTACCTTTATTTTGAAGGAGCTTTAATTCAAACATCTACCTTTATACTGAAGGAGCTTTAATACAAACATCTACCTTTATTTTGAAGGAGCTTAACACAGACATCTACCTTTATTTTGAAGGAGCTTTAATACAAACATCTACCTTTATTTTGAAGGAGCTTAACACAGACATCTACCTTTATTTTGAAGGAGCTTTAATACAAACATCTACCTTTATTTTGAAGGAGCTTTAATACAAACATCTACCTTTATTTTGAAGGAGCTTTAATACAAACATCTACCTTTATTTTGAAAGAGCTTTAACACAAACATCTACCTCTATTTTGAAGGAGCTTAACACAGACATCTACCTTTATTTTGAAGGAGCTTTAATACAAACATCTACCTTTATTTTGAAGGAGCTTTAACAAAAACATCTACCTTTATTTTGAAGGAGCTTTAATTCAAACATCTACCTTTATACTGAAGGAGCTTTAATACAAACATCTACCTTTATTTTGAAAGAGCTTTAACAGAAACATCTACCTTTATTTTGAAAGAGCTTTAACACAAACATCTACCTCTATTTTGAAGGAGCTTAACACAGACATCTACCTTTATTTTGAAGGAGCTTTAATACAAACATCTACCTTTATTTTGAAAGAGCTTTAACACAAACATCTACCTTTATTTTGAAGGAGCTTTAATTCAAACATCTACCTTTATACTGAAGGAGCTTTAATACAAACATCTACCTTTATTTTGAAGGAGCTTAACACAGACATCTACCTTTATTTTGAAGGAGCTTTAATACAAACATCTACCTTTATACTGTATGGAGCTTTAAGTCAAACATCTACCTTTATTCTGAAGGAGCTTAACACAAACATCTACCATTATTTTGAAAGAGCTTTAACACAAACATCTACCTTTATTTTGAAAGAGCTTTAACACAAACATCTACCTCTATTTTGAAGGAGCTTAACACAGACTTCTACCTTTATTTTGAAGGAGCTTTAATACAAACATCTACCTTTATTTTGAAGGAGCTTTAATACAAACATCTACCTTTATTTTGAAGGAGCTTTAATACAAACATCTACCTTTATTTTGAAAGAGCTTTAACACAAACATCTACCTTTATTTTGAAGGAGCTTTAATTCAAACATCTACCTTTATACTGAAGGAGCTTTAATACAAACATCTACCTTTATTTTGAAGGAGCTTTAACACAAACATCTACCTTTATTTTGAAGGAGCTTTAATTCAAACATCTACCTTTATACTGAAGGAGCTTTAATACAAACATCTACCTTTATTTTGAAGGAGCTTAACACAGACATCTACCTTTATTTTGAAGGAGCTTTAATACAAACATCTACCTTTATACTGTATGGAGCTTTAAGTCAAACATCTACCTTTATTCTGAAGGAGCTTAACACAAACATCTACCATTATTTTGAAGGAGCTTTAACACAAACATCTACCTTTATTTTGAAAGAGCTTTAACACAAACATCTACCTCTATTTTGAAGGAGCTTAACACAGACATCTACCTTTATTTTGAAGGAGCTTTAATACAAACATCTACCTTTATTTTGAAGGAGCTTTAATACAAACATCTACCTTTATTTTGAAGGAGCTTTAATACAAACATCTACCTTTATTTTGAAAGAGCTTTAACACAAACATCTACCTCTATTTTGAAGGAGCTTAACACAGACATCTACCTTTATTTTGAAGGAGCTTTAATACAAACATCTACCTTTATTTTGAAGGAGCTTTAACACAAACATCTACCTTTATTTTGAAGGAGCTTTAATTCAAACATCTACCTTTATACTGAAGGAGCTTTAATACAAACATCTACCTTCATTTTGAAAGAGCTTTAACAGAAACATCTACCTTTATTTTGAAAGAGCTTTAACACAAACATCTACCTCTATTTTGAAGGAGCTTAACACAGACATCTACCTTTATTTTGAAGGAGCTTTAATACAAACATCTACCTTTATTTTGAAAGAGCTTTAACACAAACATCTACCTTTATTTTGAAGGAGCTTTAATTCAAACATCTACCTTTATACTGAAGGAGCTTTAATACAAACATCTACCTTTATTTTGAAAGAGCTTTAACAGAATCATCTACCTTTATTTTGAAGGAGCTAAACACAGACATCTACCTTTATTTTGAAGGAGCTTTAATACAAACATTTACCTTTATACTGTATGGAGCTTTAAGTCAAACATCTACCTTTATTCTGAAGGAGCTTAACACAAACATCTACCTTTATTTTGAAGGAGCTTTAACACAAACATCTACCTTTATTTTGAAAGAGCTTTAACACAAACATCTACCTCTATTTTGAAGGAGCTTAACACAGACATCTACCTTTATTTTGAAGGAGCTTTAATACAAACATCTACCTTTATTTTGAAGGAGCTTTAATACAAACATCTACCTTTATTTTGAAAGAGCTTTAACACAAACATCTACCTTTATTTTGAAGGAGCTTTAATTCAAACATCTACCTTTATACTGAAGGAGCTTTAATACAAACATCTACCTTTATTTTGAAGGAGCTTAACACAGACATCTACCTTTATTTTGAAGGAGCTTTAATACAAACATCTACCTTTATTTTGAAGGAGCTTTAATACAAACATCTACCTTTATTTTGAAGGAGCTTTAATACAAACATCTACCTTTATTTTAAAGGAGCTTAACACAGACATCTACCTTTATTTTGAAGGAGCTTTAATACAAACATCTACCTTTATTTTGAAGGAGCTTTAATACAAACATCTACCTTTATTTTGAAGGGGACACTAGGTACCTGTCTGTCCAGACTGGGGGACAGAGGACACTAGGTACCTGTCTGTCTGTCCAGACTGGGGGACAGAGGACAGAGGACACTAGGTACCTGTCTGTCTGTCCAGACTGGGGGACAGAGGACACTAGGTCTGTCTGTCTGTCCAGACTGGGGGACAGAGGACAGAGGACACTAGGTACCTGTCTGTCTGTCCAGACTGGGGGACAGAGGACACTTTGTACCTGTCTACCATAAGTTAGTGCCACTTAAGATTACAAGTAAAGCATACTTAATCAAGATATCTTTTTTAACTCAAAATATTTAGTCAACATTAATTAAAATTTTTGATGTAATCAGTTTCAACAATTTTTTTGAGTTAACTGAACTTATTAGGGTTTACAGTGTAAGAGGTCTAATGTTTTTTTTAATCATTGCTGTTCCATATATGCATTATTGACAAAGTTTTTCTGAAGAATTTTTTTATTGAGACCGGTTACTTTCATAATGGTCAATAACATATTCAAACCAACTCAGTCATGTTATAAGTCAATATCAATCTAAGATGATTTAACAGTACTTCATTCAACACAGTAGCCAGGTTAAAAGTAGTAGACAGAGAACAGCAGTGCCACACAAACTTATCAAATATCAAAATCTTTATTTTCACCTTGAAAGAGATAACACATTTCATCAGAGGCAACAAGGAAAAGAAACTTACAAACTGTAGTAAACATATAACAACATTTCATATCAAAAAAGAAACTTAGAACAGCCATACAAATTTCATCCAAGGCAATTAGGTAAAAACAACATATCATATCAAAAAGAGACTAGGGTTAGGGTTAGGGTTAGGGTAACCCTATCTGTACAGTCTTTTTACCAATAAAGCCGTGTACGTTTAAGTTCCTGTGTGTGTGGGTGTGGAACTCTTCCGGACGCGTGTCCACAAACCAATGTCCATTCACGTGAGGTCGTTTGCATAATAATAATTATTTATTTACACATAAAGTCCAGGTAAGCACAGGATTGCTGCTCTCAGGTAAGTGTAATTCACACTGTTCAACACTCAATCACGGTAACTCACTTTGCGTGTCCTATGCACGGTTTTACACGTCTTTCCCAGCTTGACACGGTCTTGACACGGGCTTGACACGGGCTTGACACGGTCTTGACACGGGCTTGACACGGGCTTGACACGGTCAGAAAACTTTGTGCTCTCCTCCTCACACACACACCGGAGGCCAATTACACCCTCACCTATATCACCTTCACCCAACACAATACCCCCCCTGGTGGTCAAACAGAGAACAGGCAAAATGGCTCCTACACTATCTATCTATCTATCTATCTATCTATCTATCTATCTATCTATCTATCTATCTATCTATCTATCTATCTATCTATCTATCTATCTATCTATCTATCTATCTACGCTAAGCCTTTTGCCAGACCAGTGCAGAGGCAGAAAATGTCTCTTTTTCTCCACGTTTCTGTCTGCCTCAGACTGCGGGGCCCCTATCGCCGTGGTAACCACCTGGAGTTGCCGTGGTAACCAGGCCAGAGCTCGTTAACTTCATAAACAATCCACCTAGCTGGATTAAATGTTTGTAAACACAGACACACAGCTGCTCCGCCAGAAATGAAGCGGTGGTTCTACTCAGTGGAGCAGCAGAAGTAACAGGATGCAGAGCACTGAGCAGCATATTATTTCTGTTCTAATCAGCAGAAAACCATGGAAAACAGCTGGCTCTGGGGATTACTTTTCACTAATAAGATTGAACATTACTGTTGGTTGTATTTTGTGAATGGAATATTTATTTATTTATTTATTCTCTCTCCTCCCTCTCTCTCTCTCTGACCTGATATGAATTGATTCTCTGGTTTATATATTGATCAAAATTATGTTTCAAATGAATTATTACACTCGTACGCCGTGTAATAGGCGGGATAATGCTCAGTAAGTTATTGATTAAATGCACTGACACTAGTGAAACTATCAATTGCACCTACCAAACAGATACACTGAGTGGAGCGGGCGACCGGTCCAAGATGGCGGCCCCACCGCTCGTCAGCGCCAATAGGCCCAGCGTTCGATGCGGCGTCTACTCTTTATATGTCTATGGTCACACACACACACACACACACACACACACACACACACACACACACACACACACACACACACACACACACACACACAGGTAACCTAATGTGATTACAGCTCCTCCATATCAGTGCTTATAAAAAGATGATCATGTGTCTGTCTGATCAGCTCTGTCTTGACCTTAAGATCGTTAACACAAACATCTACCTTTATTTTGAAGGAGCATTAACACAAACATCTACTTTTATACTGAAGGAGTTTTAATTCAAACATCTACCTTTATTTTGAAAGAGCTTTAACACAAACATCTACCTTTATTTTGAAGGAGCTTTAACACAAACATCTACTTTTATACTGAAGGAGCTTTAATACAAACATCTACCTTTATACTGTATGGAGCTTTAAGTCAAACATCTACCTTTATTCTGAAGGAGCTTAACACAAACATCTACCTTTATTTTGAAGGAGCTTTAATACAAACATCTACCTTTATACTGTATGGAGCTTTAAGTCAAACATCTACCTTTATTCTGAAGGAGCTTAACACAAACATATACCTTTATTTTGAAGGAGCTTTAATACAAACATCTACCTTTATACTGAAGGAGCTTTAATACAAACATCTACCTTTATACTGTATGGAGCTTTAAGTCAAACATCTACCTTTATTCTGAAGGAGCTTAACACAAACATCTACCTTTATTTTGAAGGAGCTTTAATACAAACATCTACCTTTATACTGTATGGAGCTTTAAGTCAAACATCTACCTTTATTCTGAAGGAGCTTAACACAAACATCTACCTTTATTTTGAAGGAGCTTTAACACAAACATCTACCTTTATTTTGAAGGAGCTTTAATACAAACATCTACCTTTATACTGTATGGAGCTTTAACACAAACATATACCTTTATTTTGAAGGAGCTTTAATACAAACATCTACCTTTATACTGAAGGAGCTTTAATACAAACATCTACCTTTATACTGTATGGAGCTTTAAGTCAAACATCTACCTTTATTTTGAAGGAGCTTAACACAAACATCTACCTTTATTTTGAAGGAGCTTTAATACAAACATCTACCTTTATTTTGAAGGAGCTTTAATACAAACATCTACCTTTATACTGTATGGAGCTTTAACACAAACATATACCTTTATTTTGAAGGAGCTTTAATACAAACATCTACCTTTATACTGAAGGAGCTTTAATACAAACATCTACCTTTATTTTGAAAGAGCTTTAACAGAAACATCTACCTTTATTTTGAAGGAGCTTAACACAGACATCTACCTTTATTTTGAAGGAGCTTTAATACAAACATCTACCTTTATTTTGAAGGAGCTTTAATACAAACATCTACCTTTATTTTGAAAGAGCTTTAACAGAAACATCTACCTTTATTTTGAAAGAGCTTTAACACAAACATCTACCTTTATTTTGAAGGAGCTTTAATTCAAACATCTACCTTTATACTGAAGGAGCTTTAATACAAACATCTACCTTTATTTTAAAGAGCTTTAACAGAAACATCTACCTTTATTTTGAAAGAGCTTTAACACAAACATCTACCTTTATTTTGAAGGAGCTTTAACACAAACATCTACCTCTATTTTGAAGGAGCTTAACACAGACATCTACCTTTATTTTGAAGGAGCTTTAATACAAACATCTACCTTTATTTTGAAGGAGCTTTAATTCAAACATCTACCTTTATTTTGAAGGAGCTTTAATACAAACATCTACCTTTATTTTGAAAGAGCTTTAACACAAACATCTACCTCTATTTTGAAGGAGCTTAACACAGACATCTACCTTTATTTTGAAGGAGCTTTAATACAAACATCTACCTTTATTTTGAAGGAGCTTTAACACAAACATCTACCTTTATTTTGAAGGAGCTTTAAATCAAACATCTACCTTTATACTGAAGGAGCTTTAATACAAACATCTACCTTTATTTTGAAAGAGCTTTAACAGAAACATCTACCTTTATTTTGAAAGAGCTTTAACACAAACATCTACCTCTATTTTGAAGGAGCTTAACACAGACATCTACCTTTATTTTGAAGGAGCTTTAATACAAACATCTACCTTTATTTTGAAAGAGCTTTAACACAAACATCTACCTTTATTTTGAAGGAGCTTTAATTCAAACATCTACCTTTATACTGAAGGAGCTTTAATACAAACATCTACCTTTATTTTGAAGGAGCTTAACACAGACATCTACCTTTATTTTGAAGGAGCTTTAATACAAACATCTACCTTTATACTGTATGGAGCTTTAAGTCAAACATCTACCTTTATTCTGAAGGAGCTTAACACAAACATCTACCATTATTTTGAAGGAGCTTTAACACAAACATCTACCTTTATTTTGAAAGAGCTTTAACACAAACATCTACCTCTATTTTGAAGGAGCTTAACACAGACATCTACCTTTATTTTGAAGGAGCTTTAATACAAACATCTACCTTTATTTTGAAGGAGCTTTAATACAAACATCTACCTTTATTTTGAAGGAGCTTTAATACAAACATCTACCTTTATTTTGAAAGAGCTTTAACACAAACATCTACCTTTATTTTGAAGGAGCTTTAATTCAAACATCTACCTTTATACTGAAGGAGCTTTAATACAAACATCTACCTTTATTTTGAAAGAGCTTTAACACAAACATCTACCTTTATTTTGAAGGAGCATTAATACAAACATCTACCTTTATTTTGAAGGAGCTTTAATACAAACATCTACCTTTATTTTGAAAGAGCTTTAACACAAACATCTACCTCTATTTTGAAGGAGCTTAACACAGACATCTACCTTTATTTTGAAGGAGCTTTAATACAAACATCTACCTTTATTTTGAAGGAGCTTTAATACAAACATCTACCTTTATTTTGAAGGAGCTTTAATACAAACATCTACCTTTATTTTGAAGGAGCTTAACACAGACATCTACCTTTATTTTGAAGGAGCTTTAATACAAACATCTACCTTTATTTTGAAGGAGCTTAACACAGACATCTACCTTTATTTTGAAGGAGCTTTAATACAAACATCTACCTTTATTTTGAAGGAGCTTTAATACAAACATCTACCTTTATTTTGAAGGAGCTTTAATACAAACATCTACCTTTATTTTGAAAGAGCTTTAACACAAACATCTACCTCTATTTTGAAGGAGCTTTAATACAAACATCTACCTTTATTTTGAAGGAGCTTTAATACAAACATCTACCTTTATTTTGAAAGAGCTTTAACAGAAACATCTACCTTTATTTTGAAAGAGCTTTAACACAAACATCTACCTTTATTTTGAAGGAGCTTTAATTCAAACATCTACCTTTATACTGAAGGAGCTTTAATACAAACATCTACCTTTATTTTGAAAGAGCTTTAACAGAAACATCTACCTTTATTTTGAAAGAGCTTTAACACAAACATCTACCTTTATTTTGAAGGAGCTTTAACACAAACATCTACCTCTATTTTGAAGGAGCTTAACACAGACATCTACCTTTATTTTGAAGGAGCTTTAATACAAACATCTACCTTTATTTTGAAGGAGCTTTAATACAAACATCTACCTTTATTTTGAAGGAGCTTTAATACAAACATCTACCTTTATACTGAAGGAGCTTTAATACAAACATCTACCTTTATTTTGAAAGAGCTTTAACAGAAACATCTACCTTTATTTTGAAAGAGCTTTAACACAAACATCTACCTCTATTTTGAAGGAGCTTAACACAGACATCTACCTTTATTTTGAAGGAGCTTTAATACAAACATCTACCTTTATTTTGAAGGAGCTTAACACAGACATCTACCTTTATTTTGAAGGAGCTTTAATACAAACATCTACCTTTATTTTGAAGGAGCTTTAATACAAACATCTACCTTTATTTTGAAGGAGCTTTAATACAAACATCTACCTTTATTTTGAAGGGGACACTAGGTACCTGTCTGTCTGTCCAGACTGGGGGACAGAGGACACTTTGTACCTGTCTACCATAAGTTAGTGCCACTTAAAGCAGATATCAGTGGAATGTTTTTGTTAATATAAGTCCTAAATAGTCCTATTTTCCGTCAGCAATCACTTACATGAAGTATTTCAGCCTAAACACGAGTCTCTCCGTCACTCTGCTCTGCTGTAACCCGAGGAGAAAATTTTCCTTGTGGGATACAAGTGTTATCCAATGAGGAGAGAGAACGGCATGAAGGGCTGTGTGTGCAGCCAAGGGATGCGCGTGAATGTGGTGACGTAGCACGAGGACCAATTGATGCCTGACAAGGGCAGGGGCTGCTAACTCATGGTGCGTTCAAAGAAACTCGTACTTTGTGTTTTTCCTTCCTGTGAAGTCATACCAGTTCGATCTGGTACGAGTTCACGGGTCGGAAGTTACGAGTGGCCGTTATAGGGAACTTTCACAGACAACAGGATGGTAAAAACACGAGCTACGGGTTACCTGGAACGCTACCAAGTCGTAGTTGTGACTTGAAGCTGTAACTTACGGTTTCAAAAGCCTGCCTTGAACGCAGCATTAGCCGAAACGGCCGTGAAGCTGATATCTGCTTTAAGATTACAAGTAAAGCATACTTAATCAAGATATCTTTTTTAACTCAAAATATTTAGTCAACATTAATTAAAATTTTTGATGTAATCAGTTTCAACAATTTTTTTGAGTTAACTGAACTTATTAGGGTTTACAGTGTAAGAGGTCGAATGTTTTTTTTAATCATTGCTGTTCCATATATGCATTATTGACAAAGTTTTTCTGAAGAATTTTTTTATTGAGACCGGTTACTTTCATAATGGTCAATAACATATTCAAACCAACTCAGTCATGTTATAAGTCAATATCAATCTAAGATGATTTAACAGTACTTCATTCAACACAGTAGCCAGGTTAAAAGTAGTAGACAGAGAACAGCAGTGCCACACAAACTTATCAAATATCAAAATCTTTATTTTCACCTTGAAAGAGATAACACATTTCATCAGAGGCAACAAGGAAAAGAAACTTACAAACTGTAGTAAACATATAACAACATTTCATATCAAAAAAGAAACTTAGAACAGCCATACAAATTTCATCCAAGGCAATTAGGTAAAAACAACATATCATATCAAAAAGAGACTAGGGTTAGGGTTAGGGTAACCCTATCTATCTATCTATCTATCTATCTATCTATCTATCTATCTATCTATCTATCTATCTATCTATCTATCTATCTATCTATCTATCTATCTATCTATCTATCTATCTATCTACTACTATCTATCTATCTATCTATCTATCTACGCTAAGCCTTTTGCCAGACCAGTGCAGAGGCAGAAAATGTCTCTTTTTCTCCACGTTTCTGTCTGCCTCAGACTGCGGGGCCCCTATCGCCGTGGTAACCACCTGGAGTTGCCGTGGTAACCAGGCCAGAGCTCGTTAACTTCATAAACAATCCACCTAGCTGGATTAAATGTTTGTAAACACAGACACACAGCTGCTCCGCCAGAAATGAAGCGGTGGTTCTACTCAGTGGAGCAGCAGAAGTAACAGGATGCAGAGCACTGAGCAGCATATTATTTCTGTTCTAATCAGCAGAAAACCATGGAAAACAGCTGGCTCTGGGGATTACTTTTCACTAATAAGATTGAACATTACTGTTGGTTGTATTTTGTGAATGGAATATTTATTTATTTATTTATTCTCTCTCCTCCCTCTCTCTCTCTGACCTGATATGAATTGATTCTCTGGTTTATATATTGATCAAAATTATGTTTCAAATGAATTATTACACTCGTACGCCGTGTAATAGGCGGGATAATGCTCAGTAAGTTATTGATTAAATGCACTGACACTAGTGAAACTATCAATTGCACCTACCAAACAGATACACTGAGTGGAGCGGGCGACCGGTCCAAGATGGCGGCCCCACCGCTCGTCAGCGCCAATAGGCCCAGCGTTCGATGCGGCGTCTACTCTTTATATGTCTATGGTCACACACACACACACACACACACACACACACACACACACACACACACACACACACACACACACACACACACACACACAGGTAACCTAATGTGATTACAGCTCCTCCATATCAGTGCTTATAAAAAGATGATCATGTGTCTGTCTGATCAGCTCTGTCTTGACCTTAAGATCGTTAACACAAACATCTACCTTTATTTTGAAGGAGCATTAACACAAACATCTACTTTTATACTGAAGGAGTTTTAATTCAAACATCTACCTTTATTTTGAAAGAGCTTTAACACAAACATCTACCTTTATTTTGAAGGAGCTTTAACACAAACATCTACTTTTATACTGAAGGAGCTTTAATACAAACATCTACCTTTATACTGTATGGAGCTTTAAGTCAAACATCTACCTTTATTCTGAAGGAGCTTAACACAAACATCTACCTTTATTTTGAAGGAGCTTTAATACAAACATCTACCTTTATACTGTATGGAGCTTTAAGTCAAACATCTACCTTTATTCTGAAGGAGCTTAACACAAACATCTACCTTTATTTTGAAGGAGCTTTAATACAAACATCTACCTTTATACTGAAGGAGCTTTAATACAAACATCTACCTTTATACTGTATGGAGCTTTAAGTCAAACATCTACCTTTATTCTGAAGGAGCTTAACACAAACATCTACCTTTATTTTGAAGGAGCTTTAATACAAACATCTACCTTTATACTGTATGGAGCTTTAAGTCAAACATCTACCTTTATTCTGAAGGAGCTTAACACAAACATCTACCTTTATTTTGAAGGAGCTTTAACACAAACATCTACCTTTATTTTGAAGGAGCTTTAATACAAACATCTACCTTTATACTGTATGGAGCTTTAACACAAACATATACCTTTATTTTGAAGGAGCTTTAATACAAACATCTACCTTTATACTGAAGGAGCTTTAATACAAACATCTACCTTTATACTGTATGGAGCTTTAAGTCAAACATCTACCTTTATTTTGAAGGAGCTTAACACAAACATCTACCTTTATTTTGAAGGAGCTTTAATACAAACATCTACCTTTATTTTGAAGGAGCTTTAATACAAACATCTACCTTTATACTGTATGGAGCTTTAACACAAACATATACCTTTATTTTGAAGGAGCTTTAATACAAACATCTACCTTTATACTGAAGGAGCTTTAATACAAACATCTACCTTTATTTTGAAAGAGCTTTAACAGAAACATCTACCTTTATTTTGAAGGAGCTTAACACAGACATCTACCTTTATTTTGAAGGAGCTTTAATACAAACATCTACCTTTATTTTGAAGGAGCTTTAATACAAACATCTACCTTTATTTTGAAAGAGCTTTAACAGAAACATCTACCTTTATTTTGAAAGAGCTTTAACACAAACATCTACCTTTATTTTGAAGGAGCTTTAATTCAAACATCTACCTTTATACTGAAGGAGCTTTAATACAAACATCTACCTTTATTTTGAAAGAGCTTTAACAGAAACATCTACCTTTATTTTGAAAGAGCTTTAACACAAACATCTACCTTTATTTTGAAGGAGCTTTAACACAAACATCTACCTCTATTTTGAAGGAGCTTAACACAGACATCTACCTTTATTTTGAAGGAGCTTTAATACAAACATCTACCTTTATTTTGAAGGAGCTTTAATTCAAACATCTACCTTTATTTTGAAGGAGCTTTAATACAAACATCTACCTTTATTTTGAAAGAGCTTTAACACAAACATCTACCTCTATTTTGAAGGAGCTTAACACAGACATCTACCTTTATTTTGAAGGAGCTTTAATACAAACATCTACCTTTATTTTGAAGGAGCTTTAACACAAACATCTACCTTTATTTTGAAGGAGCTTTAATTCAAACATCTACCTTTATACTGAAGGAGCTTTAATACAAACATCTACCTTTATTTTGAAAGAGCTTTAACAGAAACATCTACCTTTATTTTGAAAGAGCTTTAACACAAACATCTACCTCTATTTTGAAGGAGCTTAACACAGACATCTACCTTTATTTTGAAGGAGCTTTAATACAAACATCTACCTTTATTTTGAAAGAGCTTTAACACAAACATCTACCTTTATTTTGAAGGAGCTTTAATTCAAACATCTACCTTTATACTGAAGGAGCTTTAATACAAACATCTACCTTTATTTTGAAGGAGCTTAACACAGACATCTACCTTTATTTTGAAGGAGCTTTAATACAAACATCTACCTTTATACTGTATGGAGCTTTAAGTCAAACATCTACCTTTATTCTGAAGGAGCTTAACACAAACATCTACCATTATTTTGAAGGAGCTTTAACACAAACATCTACCTTTATTTTGAAAGAGCTTTAACACAAACATCTACCTCTATTTTGAAGGAGCTTAACACAGACATCTACCTTTATTTTGAAGGAGCTTTAATACAAACATCTACCTTTATTTTGAAGGAGCTTTAATACAAACATCTACCTTTATTTTGAAGGAGCTTTAATACAAACATCTACCTTTATTTTGAAAGAGCTTTAACACAAACATCTACCTTTATTTTGAAGGAGCTTTAATTCAAACATCTACCTTTATACTGAAGGAGCTTTAATACAAACATCTACCTTTATTTTGAAAGAGCTTTAACACAAACATCTACCTTTATTTTGAAGGAGCTTTAATACAAACATCTACCTTTATTTTGAAGGAGCTTTAATACAAACATCTACCTTTATTTTGAAGGAGCTTAACACAGACATCTACCTTTATTTTGAAGGAGCTTTAATACAAACATCTACCTTTATTTTGAAGGAGCTTTAATACAAACATCTACCTTTATTTTGAAGGAGCTTTAATACAAACATCTACCTTTATTTTGAAGGAGCTTAACACAGACATCTACCTTTATTTTGAAGGAGCTTTAATACAAACATCTACCTTTATTTTGAAGGAGCTTTAATACAAACATCTACCTTTATTTTGAAGGAGCTTTAATACAAACATCTACCTTTATTTTGAAAGAGCTATAACACAAACATCTACCTTTATTTTGAAGGAGCTTTAATTCAAACATCTACCTTTATACTGAAGGAGCTTTAATACAAACATCTACCTTTATTTTGAAAGAGCTTTAACAGAAACATCTACCTTTATTTTGAAGAGCTTTAACACAAACATCTACCTTTATTTGAAGGAGCTTTAATTCAAACATCTACCTTTATACTGAAGGAGCTTTAATACAAACATCTACCTTTATTTTGAAAGAGCTTTAACACAAACATCTACCTTTATTTTGAAGGAGCTTTAACACAAACATCTACCTCTATTTTGAAGGAGCTTAACACAGACATCTACCTTTATTTTGAAGGAGCTTTAATACAAACATCTACCTTTATTTTGAAGGAGCTTTAATACAAACATCTACCTTTATTTTGAAGGAGCTTTAATACAAACATCTACCTTTATTTTGAAAGAGCTTTAACACAAACATCTACCTCTATTTTGAAGGAGCTTAACACAGACATCTACCTTTATTTTGAAGGAGCATTAATACAAACATCTACCTTTATTTTGAAGGAGCTTTAACACAAACATCTACCTTTATTTTGAAGGAGCTTTAATTCAAACATTTCCACCAGTTTGAGCATGTTTCACTTCCTGCTCTCACTGAAATAGTTCAACACCTACGCCCTGCTAACTGCCCATCTGACGGCATTCCATCCCATCTGTTTAAGGAGGTTTTCAGCTCAGTTGGGTCTTTTATTCTGTTTCTTATTAACTTGTGTCTCACCTCTGGTTGCGTCCCAGCTTCCTTCAAGCATGCCACAGTACAGCCTGTTTTAAAAAAGAAAAAATTGGATCCCTTGGTCCTTTCTAATTTCAGGCCAATTTCCAAACTCCCGTTTATCTCCAAGGTCTTAGAGAAAGTTGTTTTTAACCAACTGCAAGAATTCCTACATCAGGCAAATGTTGGTGAACAATTTCAGTCTGGTTTTAAGTCCCTTCACAGCACCGAAACAGCTCTTTTAAAAGTTTTTAATGACCTTCTTTTAAACCTTGATTCTGGTAATTGTGCACTTTTAATGCTGCTAGATCTCACAGCAGCATTTGACACGGTAGATCACACCATTCTCTTGTCACGCCTCGAGCACTGTGTGGGCATTAAAGGTACTGCTCTAGAATGGTTTAAATCAGAGGAGGCTGGTCCATTGAGGCAGAGGAGGTTGGTCCTCCTCTATTTTTGAGAGGCAAAATGAAAATTTATTTTTTATTTAAGAAAGAGTAACTGGTTGAAATAAATCATTACCAAATCTCAGTATAATTTATAAAATATTATATATGTATTTTATCATAAAAAAAGTTTGTTTTTTGGAAGAAAATCCACTTAAAACGGCTCAACTGCGCCGCCAGCAGGCTCAGGAGACAGAGCAGGCTGTGTGAGGAGCAGGGAGCAGGAAGGTGGGGGCTCTACGGAGGTGGCAAGATTTTTACTTCCCTAACTGGCCTCGGGGCGGGATCTTCTTCCATTGACTCAATGCATTTAGGATGTCTTCATCCTGACCTGTGATTGGCTAAGACACGTAAAATGACGTCATGACGGAGGAGGCTCTTCTGTACCAATCAGCAATCAGAACACAAGATTGACAGCAGGTTGGTCCAATGACAGTTCTCCAACCCCCCTTGGTTACTGTTGCTATGTGCGCCAAACTTTCACTCCCAGCCGTGCTGCTTATGCTGCTCCTAGCACAAGAAATACGGAGTTTTCAGAGATATTGGCATCGATGTGAAAGGAAATATCAGCAGATTTCTGGATAAACTGTTAGGAGATATCAGAGAGAAGCAGTCAGAGAGATTGTTAATAGTTTTCAGTTACGTGACCTGGGCAGCTGGAGGGTAAACAAAGACACGACCCGGACTTTTTTTTTTTTTCTCCGCCATCAGCTCAGGTAAAAGCATAGCTATATCTAAGAGGTAAAAGCCAAATATGTATGTAATTTGAGTGGAACACTTTGTTTTGTTATTAATAATTACAGATTTTCATGGTTTTTGTTTTTCCTTTTTAAATCAGAGGGTGTAAATCCCCACTGTGGCATTTACAGGTGTTGAACACTGGCCTGCTTTTTTTTTTTTTTACATCCCACATCCAAGATCATGGCTCTGTCTTTTTCATTAGGCCTGTGTTAATCTGAAAACAGTAAGATTTAATAAAATTATGTTGTTTTTAAGAAATCTTGTAAGACATTGTTTTACTGTTTAATTTTCATTGAATATAATAAAGTAGGGAGAAGTAGTGCTATAAAATAAAATGAGGCCGTGGACTGGTGTTCCTCCTGTCCTCCCTAATTTTTTCAGTCACCAGCCGCCACTGGTTTAAATCCTACCTTGCAGACAGATCATTCTGTGTACAATTAGGGCAGTTCTCCTCCTCAGTGGCCCCCCTGACCTGCGGGGTCCCCCAGGGGTCAGTTCTTGGCCCGTTATTGTTCTCCCTTTATATGCTACCCCTGGGGTCGATATTTAGGAAACATGGCATCACTTTCCATTGCTTCGCGGATGATGTGCAGGTATACCTACCAGTGAAGGCCACCTCCAAAGAATCCTTCCATACAGTGTTTAATTGCATGGCAGACATTAAAACATGGATGGACCTTAATTTCCTAAAATTAAATGAAAACAAAACAGAAATCATTCTATTTGGTCACCCTGACCTGGTCCAGGTCCTTGCCAGTTCCCTTGGCCCACTAGCACCCTACATAAGTTCCCAGGCTAGAAACCTTGGTGTTATTATTGATGGGGCGTTCAAATTGGACAAGCAGATCAGTTCTGTGGTCAAGGCCAGCTTCTTTCAGCTTCGGCTCTTAGCCAAGGTCAAGCCCTATCTTAGAAGGGCTGATCTTGAAAAAGTCATGCATGCTTTTATTTCATCACGTTTAGACTACTGTAACTCCCTGTATGTCGGCATCGGCCAATCTGAACTAAACCGTCTGCAGCTTGTGCAGAATGCAGCAGCCCGGCTCCTAACTGGGACAAAGAAACGCGAGCATATAACACCGGTGCTCTCCTCCCTTCACTGGCTCCCGGTTAAGTTCAGGATTGATTTTAAGATTCTTTTATTTGTTTTTAAGTCTCTGAATGGATTGGCCCCAGAATACGTGTCCAACCTTATTAATGTACACCGACCCCCCAGAGCCCTGAGGTCATCTGACCAGTTGGTTCTGGACGTTCCCCGATCCTTCCTTAGAACCAAAGGCGATCGAGCCTTTGCAGTTGCGGCTCCCACATTGTGGAACTCTCTGCCACTTTCTGTGCGGTCTGCTACGAGCCTCGCTACTTTCAAAACGCACCTTAAGACCTACTTGTTTACTCTGGCCTTTGGCTGAGTTAAGTCACTGTATTTTGGATTTATACTGTATTACTCTTCTCATGTGTATTGCTTATTTGTTCATTTATTATACTGCTTTGCTTGTATTGCTCGTTGTATTGCTGACTTTTATCCTGTAAAGCACTTTGGCTGGCCTCCGGCCTTTAAAGGTGCTATATAAATAAAGCTGACATTGACATTGACATTGACATTGACATTGACATTGACATTGACAAACATCTACCTTTATACTGAAGGAGCTTTAATACAAACATCTACCTTTATTTTGAAAGAGCTTTAACAGAAACATCTACCTTTATTTTGAAAGAGCTTTAACACAAACATCTACCTCTATTTTGAAGGAGCTTAACACAGACATCTACCTTTATTTTGAAGGAGCTTTAATACAAACATCTACCTTTATTTTGAAAGAGCTTTAACACAAACATCAACCTTTATTTTGAAGGAGCTTTAATTCAAACATCTACCTTTATACTGAAGGAGCTTTAATACAAACATCTACCTTTATTTTGAAAGAGCTTTAACAGAAACATCTACCTTTATTTTGAAGGAGCTTAACACAGACATCTACCTTTATTTTGAAGGAGCTTTAATACAAACATCTACCTTTATACTGTATGGAGCTTTAAGTCAAACATCTACCTTTATTCTGAAGGAGCTTAACACAAACATCTACCTTTATTTTGAAGGAGCTTTAACACAAACATCTACCTTTATTTTGAAAGAGCTTTAACACAAACATCTACCTCTATTTTGAAGGAGCTTAACACAGACATCTACCTTTATTTTGAAGGAGCTTTAATACAAACATCTACCTTTATTTTGAAGGAGCTTTAATACAAACATCTACCTTTATTTTGAAGGAGCTTTAATACAAACATCTACCTTTATTTTGAAAGAGCTTTAACACAAACATCTACCTTTATTTTGAAGGAGCTTTAATACAAACATCTACCTTTATTTTGAAGGAGCTTTAATACAAACATCTACCTTTATTTTGAAAGAGCTTTAACACAAACATCTACCTCTATTTTGAAGGAGCTTAACACAGACATCTACCTTTATTTTGAAGGAGCTTTAATACAAACATCTACCTTTATTTTGAAAGAGCTTTAACAGAAACATCTACCTTTATTTTGAAGGAGCTAAACACAGACATCTACCTTTATTTTGAAGGAGCTTTAATACAAACATCTACCTTTATTTTGAAGGAGCTTTAATACAAACATCTACCTTTATTTTGAAAGAGCTTTAACACAAACATCTACCTCTATTTTGAAGGAGCTTAACACAGACATCTACCTTTATTTTGAAGGAGCTTTAATACAAACATCTACCTTTATTTTGAAAGAGCTTTAACAGAAACATCTACCTTTATTTTGAAGGAGCTAAACACAAACATCTACCTTTATTTTGAAGGAGCTTTAATACAAACATCTACCTTTATTTTGAAAGAGCTTTAACACAAACATCTACCTCTATTTTGAAGGAGCTTAACACAGACATCTACCTTTATTTTGAAGGAGCTTTAATACAAACATCTACCTTTATTTTGAGGAGCTTTAACACAAACATCTACCTTTATTTTGAAGGAGCTTTAATTCAAACATCTACCTTTATACTGAAGGAGCTTTAATACAAACATCTACCTTTATTTTGAAAGAGCTTTAACAGAAACATCTTCCTTTATTTTGAAGGAGCTAAACACAGACATCTACCTTTATTTTGAAGGAGCTTTAATACAAACATCTACCTTTATACTGTATGGAGCTTTAAGTCAAACATCTACCTTTATTCTGAAGGAGCTTAACACAAACATCTACCTTTATTTTGAAGGAGCTTTAACACAAACATCTACCTTTATTTTGAAAGAGCTTTAACACAAACATCTACCTCTATTTTGAAGGAGCTTAACACAGACATCTACCTTTATTTTGAAGGAGCTTTAATACAAACATCTACCTTTATTTTGAAGGAGCTTTAATACAAACATCTACCTTTATTTTGAAGGAGCTTTAATACAAACATCTACCTTTATTTTGAAGGAGCTTTAATTCAAACATCTACCTTTATACTGAAGGAGCTTTAATACAAACATCTACCTTTATTTTGAAGGAGCTTAACACAGACATCTACCTTTATTTTGAAGGAGCTTTAATACAAACATCTACCTTTATTTTGAAGGAGCTTAACACAGACATCTACCTTTATTTTGAAGGAGCTTTAATACAAACATCTACCTTTATTTTGAAGGAGCTTTAATACAAACATCTACCTTTATTTTGAAGGAGCTTTAATACAAACATCTACCTTTATTTTGAAGGGGACACTAGGTACCTGTCTGTCTGTCCAGACTGGGGGACAGAGGACACTTTGTACCTGTCTACCATAAGTTAGTGCCACTTAAAGCAGATATCAGTGGAATGTTTTTGTTAATATAAGTCCTAAATAGTCCTATTTTCCGTCAGCAATCACTTACATGAAGTATTTCAGCCTAAACACGAGTCTCTCCGTCACTCTGCTCTGCTGTAACCCGAGGAGAAAATTTTCCTTGTGGGATACAAGTGTTATCCAATGAGGAGAGAGAACGGCATGAAGGGCTGTGTGTGCAGCCAAGGGATGCGCGTGAATGTGGTGACGTAGCACGAGGACCAATTGATGCCTGACAAGGGCGGGGGCTGCTAACTCATGGTGCGTTCAAAGAAACTCGTACTTTGTGTTTTTCCTTCCTGTGAAGTCATACCAGTTCGATCTGGTACGAGTTCACGGGTCGGAAGTTACGAGTGGCCGTTATAGGGAACTTTCACAGACAACAGGATGGTAAAAACACGAGCTACGGGTTACCTGGAACGCTACCAAGTCGTAGTTGTGACTTGAAGCTGTAACTTACGGTTTCAAAAGCCTGCCTTGAACGCAGCATTAGCCGAAACGGCCGTGAAGCTGATATCTGCTTTAAGATTACAAGTAAAGCATACTTAATCAAGATATCTTTTTTAACTCAAAATATTTAGTCAACATTAATTAAAATTTTTGATGTAATCAGTTTCAACAATTTTTTTGAGTTAACTGAACTTATTAGGGTTTACAGTGTAAGAGGTCTAATGTTTTTTTTAATCATTGCTGTTCCATATATGCATTATTGACAAAGTTTTTCTGAAGAATTTTTTTATTGAGACCGGTTACTTTCATAATGGTCAATAACATATTCAAACCAACTCAGTCATGTTATAAGTCAATATCAATCTAAGATGATTTAACAGTACTTCATTCAACACAGTAGCCAGGTTAAAAGTAGTAGACAGAGAACAGCAGTGCCACACAAACTTATCAAATATCAAAATCTTTATTTTCACCTTGAAAGAGATAACACATTTCATCAGAGGCAACAAGGAAAAGAAACTTACAAACTGTAGTAAACATATAACAACATTTCATATCAAAAAAGAAACTTAGAACAGCCATACAAATTTCATCCAAGGCAATTAGGTAAAAACAACATATCATATCAAAAAGAGACTAGGGTTAGGGTTAGGGTAACCCTATCTATCTATCTATCTATCTATCTATCTATCTATCTATCTATCTATCTATCTATCTATCTATCTATCTATCTATCTATCTATCTATCTATCTATCTACGCTAAGCCTTTTGCCAGACCAGTGCAGAGGCAGAAAATGTCTCTTTTTCTCCACGTTTCTGTCTGCCTCAGACTGCGGGGCCCCTATCGCCGTGGTAACCACCTGGAGTTGCCGTGGTAACCAGGCCAGAGCTCGTTAACTTCATAAACAATCCACCTAGCTGGATTAAATGTTTGTAAACACAGACACACAGCTGCTCCGCCAGAAATGAAGCGGTGGTTCTACTCAGTGGAGCAGCAGAAGTAACAGGATGCAGAGCACTGAGCAGCATATTATTTCTGTTCTAATCAGCAGAAAACCATGGAAAACAGCTGGCTCTGGGGATTACTTTTCACTAATAAGATTGAACATTACTGTTGGTTGTATTTTGTGAATGGAATATTTATTTATTTATTTATTCTCTCTCCTCCCTCTCTCTCTCTGACCTGATATGAATTGATTCTCTGGTTTATATATTGATCAAAATTATGTTTCAAATGAATTATTACACTCGTACGCCGTGTAATAGGCGGGATAATGCTCAGTAAGTTATTGATTAAATGCACTGACACTAGTGAAACTATCAATTGCACCTACCAAACAGATACACTGAGTGGAGCGGGCGACCGGTCCAAGATGGCGGCCCCACCGCTCGTCAGCGCCAATAGGCCCAGCGTTCGATGCGGCGTCTACTCTTTATATGTCTATGGTCACACACACACACACACACACACACACACACACACACACACACACACACACACACACACACACACACACACACACAGGTAACCTAATGTGATTACAGATCCTCCATATCAGTGCTTATAAAAAGATGATCATGTGTCTGTCTGATCAGCTCTGTCTTGACCTTAAGATCGTTAACACAAACATCTACCTTTATTTTGAAGGAGCATTAACACAAACATCTACTTTTATACTGAAGGAGTTTTAATTCAAACATCTACCTTTATTTTGAAAGAGCTTTAACACAAACATCTACCTTTATTTTGAAGGAGCTTTAACACAAACATCTACCTTTATACTGAAGGAGCTTTAATACAAACATCTACCTTTATACTGTATGGAGCTTTAAGTCAAACATCTACCTTTATTCTGAAGGAGCTTAACACAAACATCTACCTTTATTTTGAAGGAGCTTTAATACAAACATCTACCTTTATACTGTATGGAGCTTTAAGTCAAACATCTACCTTTATTCTGAAGGAGCTTAACACAAACATCTACCTTTATTTTGAAGGAGCTTTAACACAAACATCTACCTTTATTTTGAAGGAGCTTTAATACAAACATCTACCTTTATACTGTATGGAGCTTTAACACAAACATATACCTTTATTTTGAAGGAGCTTTAATACAAACATCTACCTTTATACTGAAGGAGCTTTAATACAAACATCTACCTTTATACTGTATGGAGCTTTAAGTCAAACATCTACCTTTATTCTGAAGGAGCTTAACACAAACATCTACCTTTATTTTGAAGGAGCTTTAATACAAACATCTACCTTTATACTGTATGGAGCTTTAAGTCAAACATCTACCTTTATTCTGAAGGAGCTTAACACAAACATCTACCTTTATTTTGAAGGAGCTTTAACACAAACATCTACCTTTATTTTGAAGGAGCTTTAATACAAACATCTACCTTTATACTGTATGGAGCTTTAACACAAACATATACCTTTATTTTGAAGGAGCTTTAATACAAACATCTACCTTTATACTGAAGGAGCTTTAATACAAACATCTACCTTTATACTGTATGGAGCTTTAAGTCAAACATCTACCTTTATTTTGAAGGAGCTTAACACAAACATCTACCTTTATTTTGAAGGAGCTTTAATACAAACATCTACCTTTATTTTGAAGGAGCTTTAATACAAACATCTACCTTTATACTGTATGGAGCTTTAACACAAACATATACCTTTATTTTGAAGGAGCTTTAATACAAACATCTACCTTTATACTGAAGGAGCTTTAATACAAACATCTACCTTTATTTTGAAAGAGCTTTAACAGAAACATCTACCTTTATTTTGAAGGAGCTTAACACAGACATCTACCTTTATTTTGAAGGAGCTTTAATACAAACATCTACCTTTATTTTGAAGGAGCTTTAATACAAACATCTACCTTTATTTTGAAAGAGCTTTAACAGAAACATCTACCTTTATTTTGAAAGAGCTTTAACACAAACATCTACCTTTATTTTGAAGGAGCTTTAATTCAAACATCTACCTTTATACTGAAGGAGCTTTAATACAAACATCTACCTTTATTTTGAAAGAGCTTTAACAGAAACATCTACCTTTATTTTGAAAGAGCTTTAACACAAACATCTACCTTTATTTTGAAGGAGCTTTAACACAAACATCTACCTCTATTTTGAAGGAGCTTAACACAGACATCTACCTTTATTTTGAAGGAGCTTTAATACAAACATCTACCTTTATTTTGAAGGAGCTTTAATACAAACATCTACCTTTATTTTGAAGGAGCTTTAATACAAACATCTACCTTTATTTTGAAAGAGCTTTAACACAAACATCTACCTCTATTTTGAAGGAGCTTAACACAGACATCTACCTTTATTTTGAAGGAGCTTTAATACAAACATCTACCTTTATTTTGAAGGAGCTTTAACACAAACATCTACCTTTATTTTGAAGGAGCTTTAATTCAAACATCTACCTTTATACTGAAGGAGCTTTAATACAAACATCTACCTTTATTTTGAAAGAGCTTTAACAGAAACATCTACCTTTATTTTGAAAGAGCTTTAACACAAACATCTACCTCTATTTTGAAGGAGCTTAACACAGACATCTACCTTTATTTTGAAGGAGCTTTAATACAAACATCTACCTTTATTTTGAAAGAGCTTTAACACAAACATCTACCTTTATTTTGAAGGAGCTTTAATTCAAACATCTACCTTTATACTGAAGGAGCTTTAATACAAACATCTACCTTTATTTTGAAGGAGCTTAACACAGACATCTACCTTTATTTTGAAGGAGCTTTAATACAAACATCTACCTTTATACTGTATGGAGCTTTAAGTCAAACATCTACCTTTATTCTGAAGGAGCTTAACACAAACATCTACCATTATTTTGAAGGAGCTTTAACACAAACATCTACCTTTATTTTGAAAGAGCTTTAACACAAACATCTACCTCTATTTTGAAGGAGCTTAACACAGACATCTACCTTTATTTTGAAGGAGCTTTAATACAAACATCTACCTTTATTTTGAAGGAGCTTTAATACAAACATCTACCTTTATTTTGAAGGAGCTTTAATACAAACATCTACCTTTATTTTGAAAGAGCTTTAACACAAACATCTACCTTTATTTTGAAGGAGCTTTAATTCAAACATCTACCTTTATACTGAAGGAGCTTTAATACAAACATCTACCTTTATTTTGAAAGAGCTTTAACACAAACATCTACCTTTATTTTGAAGGAGCATTAATACAAACATCTACCTTTATTTTGAAGGAGCTTTAATACAAACATCTACCTTTATTTTGAAAGAGCTTTAACACAAACATCTACCTCTATTTTGAAGGAGCTTAACACAGACATCTACCTTTATTTTGAAGGAGCTTTAATACAAACATCTACCTTTATTTTGAAGGAGCTTTAATACAAACATCTACCTTTATTTTGAAGGAGCTTTAATACAAACATCTACCTTTATTTTGAAGGAGCTTAACACAGACATCTACCTTTATTTTGAAGGAGCTTTAATACAAACATCTACCTTTATTTTGAAGGAGCTTTAATACAAACATCTACCTTTATTTTGAAGGAGCTTTAATACAAACATCTACCTTTATTTTGAAAGAGCTTTAACACAAACATCTACCTTTATTTTGAAGGAGCTTTAATTCAAACATCTACCTTTATACTGAAGGAGCTTTAATACAAACATCTACCTTTATTTTGAAAGAGCTTTAACACAAACATCTACCTTTATTTTGAAGGAGCTTTAATTCAAACATCTACCTTTATACTGAAGGAGCTTTAATACAAACATCTACCTTTATTTTGAAAGAGCTTTAACAGAAACATCTACCTTTATTTTGAAAGAGCTTTAACACAAACATCTACCTTTATTTTGAAGGAGCTTTAACACAAACATCTACCTCTATTTTGAAGGAGCTTAACACAGACATCTACCTTTATATTGAAGGAGCTTTAATACAAACATCTACCTTTATTTTGAAGGAGCTTTAATACAAACATCTACCTTTATTTTGAAGGAGCTTTAATACAAACATCTACCTTTATTTTGAAAGAGCTTTAACACAAACATCTACCTCTATTTTGAAGGAGCTTAACACAGACATCTACCTTTATTTTGAAGGAGCATTAATACAAACATCTACCTTTATTTTGAAGGAGCTTTAACACAAACATCTACCTTTATTTTGAAGGAGCTTTAATTCAAACATTTCCACCAGTTTGAGCATGTTTCACTTCCTGCTCTCACTGAAATAGTTCAACACCTACGCCCTGCTAACTGCCCATCTGACGGCATTCCATCCCATCTGTTTAAGGAGGTTTTCAGCTCAGTTGGGTCTTTTATTCTGTTTCTTATTAACTTGTGTCTCACCTCTGGTTGCGTCCCAGCTTCCTTCAAGCATGCCACAGTACAGCCTGTTTTAAAAAAGAAAAAATTGGATCCCTTGGTCCTTTCTAATTTCAGGCCAATTTCCAAACTCCCGTTTATCTCCAAGGTCTTAGAGAAAGTTGTTTTTAACCAACTGCAAGAATTCCTACATCAGGCAAATGTTGGTGAACAATTTCAGTCTGGTTTTAAGTCCCTTCACAGCACCGAAACAGCTCTTTTAAAAGTTTTTAATGACCTTCTTTTAAACCTTGATTCTGGTAATTGTGCACTTTTAATGCTGCTAGATCTCACAGCAGCATTTGACACGGTAGATCACACCATTCTCTTGTCACGCCTCGAGCACTGTGCGGGCATTAAAGGTACTGCTCTAGAATGGTTTAAATCAGAGGAGGCTGGTCCATTGAGGCAGAGGAGGTTGGTCCTCCTCTATTTTTGAGAGGCAAAAGGAAAATTTATTTTTTATTTAAGAAAGAGTAACTGGTTGAAATAAATCATTACCAAATCTCAGTATAATTTATAAAATATTATATATGTATTTTATCATAAAAAAAGTTTGTTTTTTGGAAGAAAATCCACTTAAAACGGCTCAACTGCGCCGCCAGCAGGCTCAGGAGACAGAGCAGGCTGTGTGAGGAGCAGGGAGCAGGAAGGTGGGGGCTCTACGGAGGTGGCAAGATTTTTACTTCCCTAACTGGCCTCGGGGCGGGATCTTCTTCCATTGACTCAATGCATTTAGGATGTCTTCATCCTGACCTGTGATTGGCTAAGACACGTAAAATGACGTCATGACGGAGGAGGCTCTTCTGTACCAATCAGCAATCAGAACACAAGATTGACAGCAGGTTGGTCCAATGACAGTTCTCCAACCCCCCTTGGTTACTGTTGCTATGTGCGCCAAACTTTCACTCCCAGCCGTGCTGCTTATGCTGCTCCTAGCACAAGAAATACGGAGTTTTCAGAGATATTGGCATCGATTTGAAAGGAAATATCAGCAGATTTCTGGATAAACTGTTAGGAGATATCAGAGAGAAGCAGTCAGAGAGATTGTTAATAGTTTTCAGTTACGTGACCTGGGCAGCTGGAGGGTAAACAAAGACACGACCGGACTTTTTTTTTTTTTCTCCGCCATCAGCTCAGGTAAAAGCATAGCTATATCTAAGAGGTAAAAGCCAAATATGTATGTAATTTGAGTGGAACACTTTGTTTTGTTATTAATAATTACAGATTTTCATGGTTTTTGTTTTTCCTTTTTAAATCAGAGGGTGTAAATCCCCACTGTGGCATTTACAGGTGTTGAACACTGGCCTGCTTTTTTTTTTTTTTACATCCCACATCCAAGATCATGGCTCTGTCTTTTTCATTAGGCCTGTGTTAATCTGAAAACAGTAAGATTTAATAAAATTATGTTGTTTTTAAGAAATCTTGTAAGACATTGTTTTACTGTTTAATTTTCATTGAATATAATAAAGTAGGGAGAAGTAGTGCTATAAAATAAAATGAGGCCGTGGACTGGTGTTCCTCCTGTCCTCCCTAATTTTTTCAGTCACCAGCCGCCACTGGTGTCCACCCATTGATGCACATTGATGGAAGAAAAGTTTTTCTGGTTTTATATCAGATTATCATCATTAGATGGAGCCTTGACTGTTCGTGTGTGTCCGATCCCAAACGTCTCTCTCTCCAAATATTTCTAATCCTTTGTCATGTTTAAATGATGTGTTTGAAAGGCATCAAAGTATTTTGAACATGAGAGAGAGTAATGCAAATTAAAATTCGGAAATCCACGTAAATTGCCGCTGCACACGTTTCATGAATGAGACCCACTGTGTGTTTCACTGAGCTCTAACAAACGTGTTGAGTGTGTTTCCTTCCTCATCAAACACTGAAACCATCCATTGTTCACAGCTGCACTCTTCTTCTTTCCTGGTGCATTGTGGGATATCTGGGCTGGTCAGCTCCACCTGTTGTGTCTTCATCTTCTTTGCTGTGACGTGTGTTTGTGCAGCTTGAGAGTCAGAGAGTGAAAGTGTGTGTCTCACACTGCAGTGACATGACATGGAGAAAAGACATGATGAAGTGTTTCCTCCTGGTCTCCTCCTGCTCTGTATCATCACTAGATAAAGACTCCAGCTCCTTCTTCTCTGTGCTCAGTGTTCATCCAGACATACCAGCCTCCATGTGAACACAGTGATAAAACAGTGTGTGTGTGTGTGAGAGCCATGTAATGTCCATGTGTGCATGCTGACAGAGAAGGTGCTGCTCTGACCCCCCTCCTCCTTTCAGGGTGGAGCCTGCTGGAGTCCCATGGTTGACACCAGGGGCCTCATTTATCAAAGAGGGTGTAAAACTGCTACTAAAGTTTTGCGTACGCCGAAAAGACGAAAATGGCGTACACCCTAAATATTTACACCTTTTTCAGATCAATCAAACTGTGCGTACGCACAACTCTCCGCAATAAATCACACCGGACTCAAGAATGGTGCACGCCTGAACACACCTCTTACTCCACCCCCGGAACGCCTATATACAACTATATATGGTCAGCACGTGCATATTTAATTAGCCATGTGCTCTCTGTGGCGCAGCAACTTTTGTGACAACAAAGTGACAACGGAGACAACGGGCGGAGGACGGGGGAAAGAAGCGGAACTTCTCCGCTTCTCCGAAAGCAGATACACGGGCAATAAATCAGTCAGAAAAATGATCTTGCATTTTAATAAGCTACAATAAAAACAAAAACCTCCCAAATCTCAACAAAAGGGAGCAGAAAGAAGAAGAATCTTATGTAATCTGCCCGTTTATCCCAGAAAATCTTTTTTTTTTTGTTTTCTTTTTACCTAGATGTTAAAACAATGTAGGAAGCAGGACGATAGTTACCATTACTTTGCAGGCCTTCCCACTACACAGTTACAGCTCTACTGGACTCGGTTTAGGTCATTTTCTTCACAGTTCCTCCTCAGAGCCGCGTTGTCTCACTCTTTATTCTCTCGTCAGCTCCAAACACACGTGCACCTCGTTAACTCAGGTGACAGAATAATAACAGTCTCAGTAGCTGCAGATCAGTGTGCGCTGCTGCCGGTGTGTTTTTAAACTTGGATGGTTTGATCCTTGTCGGACGTCACACAGCCTAATCAAAAAAGCAAAATCCACAATCCGCTCTGTTTATCAATGAACATAAAGCCTAGTGTTATTATAGAGCGGGTTGGATTGCCAGCATCAACGGTCCACCACTACCACAATTACTTCAAAAAATCCTCTGTGCTCTTCTAAATGTACTCCGCTCCTCTCTCCCTCTCACACTGCAGTTCTCTGACTCAGCAACGGTGTCGCCAATTCCTCCTGTTCCTCAAAAAAGGTGTAAATCACGGTACGCCAGGGTCAAAATGGGTGTAAATGTCCGCACTTTTCCCCGTCAGGTTTTGGCTTGATAGATCCCAAATTTGGCGGAGAAAAGTGCGTACGCACAAAACGGGGGGAAAAGGGTGTAAAAAAAGGTGAATCCACAATGATAAATGAGGCCCCAGGTCTGAGGAAGTGTAAGTCTGTTTTTACTTTGAGCAGCACATTCAACCATCTTCACACTGTCACATCACTGACCTCCTGAGTCTTCATCAAACTGTCAATAACTGATCACATGATCAATAACTGCAGCTGTGTCTTGTTCTCTCCATCAGATTCCTGTCCACTCACAATCGACACAAACACAGTGAACACAAACATCAAACTGTCTGACAACAACAGGAAGGCAACACGTGTGAAGGAGGATCAGTCATATCCTGATCATCCAGACAGATTTGACTGGTATCGTCAGCTGCTGTGTTCAACTGGTCTGACTGGTCGCTGCTACTGGGAGGTCGAGAGGAGAGGAGACGTTGTTATATCAGTGAGTTACAGAGGAATCAGAAGGAAAGGACTCAGTAGAGACTGTAGGTTTGGAGGGAACGATCAGTCCTGGAGTCTGAACTGCTCTGTTGATGGTCGTTACTACGTCAAGCACAATAACAGATCAACAGACATCTCCTCCTCCTCCTCCTCCTCCTCCTCCTCCTCCTCCTCCTCCTCCTCCGTCTCTAACAGAGTAGCAGTGTATGTGGACTGTCCTGCTGGCTCTCTGTCCTTCTACAGAGTCTCCTCTGACTCACTGATCCACCTCTACACCTTCAACACCACCTTCACTCAACCTCTGTATCCTGGGTTAGGGTTTGGGTTCATCCCTGGTGGCACAGTGACTCTGGATGATGTGTAGGATGGAGAGGGTTAGGGTTAGTTATTTGAACCACTGGTTGTGTCTTTAATTATCTTATGTTCACACTGTGTTAACACTTTTCTTCCAGCAGAGTCTGGAAGCTTCTCATGTTTTAGTGTTTTAGGAGGAGAACAGCAGAGACTCTCAGACTTAGTAGAGAAATGTTTTCACCTTGATGTTGAACTGGTTCCACTGAAGCTTCAATAGTGAAGTGAAGTAACAAACACTCGTCCTGCCTGTTGTTCCAAAGTAGAATAAAGAAATCCAGGATCAGTGGAAAAGCAGGTTGGACAAAGTCTCATCAGTCCGTCCTGGTTGAACTGGTTGTTGGAACGTCGAGCCAGACTGAGGAGGAGCAGCTTGGTCAACCAGGTGGAACTAGTTCTCTGGTTGATCACAGATTCACCGATGAGCAGGGGCGGGTCCAGAATATTTTCTGAGGGGTGGCACAGGGGGTACCAATAGTGAATCTGGGGGGGGGGGGGGGGGGGGGGGGGGGGGGGGGGGCGCCCAAAAGTAACAAAAATTAAGGCTGCCAGCCACTGATCGCTGTCTTGAATGTTTATATTGTACAGTTACACATGTCTTCATCTTGCTTTCATTGGCCACATTAAATCTTTCAACTTGTAAGGAAGATGCCTGTGTGACCTTCTCATTTTCCATATATTAAAATGATAGTCAATCAATAATCAACTCTGTCTTGTAAATAAGAAGTCTTAGCATGAACATTACTCAAATGGTGAAAATTGAGAGCAATAACAATCTTACACCATTTTCTATATTTGCTATACACAACACTATATATAGGATGTTTGCTGTACAGAGTTGATTAAGAGCCTACAGTAAACATAGCAGTGCCTTTATCTCCTATATAATATTAACCAGTCCACCTGGACTTATTTTGTTTCTGTAGCTGTAAAAGTGTCATACAGTCTGCTATGCAACATCTGCCAGTTGTTTTTCTCTACTGTGTGATGTTTGCTTTTTCCACCAGCCTAGAGTGACAGGCAGAGGAGGGGGGCTCGCTGTTATCCATAGAGGTGCATTCAACTGCTCCCCCATCTCGCTGGGCTCCTTCTCCAGCTTTGAGTGTCTCAGCTTCTTTTTAAGTGTTAAAATCACTATCAGGGCAAGAAACCAGGACTTAGCAGAAAAAACCAGGACTGAAGTTGGTTTTCATCAAAAAGCAAAATCATTATGTATTTTCAGACATGAACAGGAATCTTAACACAATCAAAAACCATAGGCTTTAACAATATTCAGAATTTAAATTGGCAACAAAAGTAATGAGAGCAAAGTGCTCTGCGTTATTTCAGCACCACGACCACGGAGGAAAGGACGAGACACGCGGACAGACAGACGACAGGCGCTGATCCTGTCGGTGCTGCGGTGCTGGAGCAGCCGCTGGAGGAAAGCTGCTCCAGTGGCTCTCGCTGTGTTTTATTTCTCTGTGAAGTTAGGACGTACTCATAGATCGCCTGTTTGGAGGCATTTTAACCATTTTGACTATCAAATGACATGGTTAGCATGTGTCAGTGTCATTGTGTCTAGCTAGTACATGATGTTGTGTCATGGCTGACAGGGTGGGGACGGTTGCAACAACTGCCATTTGAATATGGAAGCACTATGCAAATGCAAATGTATAAAATGAAACATTTTTTAGCTTAAAATAGACACAACATATCTATTTTATTCCTCATGATGAACAGAACAGCCAATTATATTAAACCATGAGAGACCAAGATTTCAAAATAATTCCCCAGATAACTTCCTATAATGAAATATGCAATTTGTATCTACAGCCTAGTGGTATCTTATTCTATGGGACAGACGTAGCCACATATATTTTCCTATGAAAATTAGAGAAAAGTACATTTATTTGATGTCATACAGTGAATAAATCATCCAGAAGTAGAGTACATGTTTATAAAAGTTTCTTGTATTGCAAATAGTTCCATTCTTCTGGTCTCACACTGAGCTTTGAGTTTTATTACCACTGTTAACCTCTGCACATTGACTCAAGGCCTAGTATGTTCTACGCAAAACAAAACTCCAACTGTCCTCTGATAAATATTAAATAACTAAATGATACTATAGTATTATTGTAAGACAATGCATATTTTAGGAATACTTTGCTTATTGAGACAAAAATCAAAAGTTAATTAGTGAAATGTAATGTGTGTTTAATATGTTGCAACCGTCCCTGATCCGTGTTGCAACCGTCCCCACGTTTGGGGTCAGTTGCAACGTCTGGATTCTTCCATTCAAATGAATATTGTGATTGATGTGTGATATGTAACCATCTTTAAACTGCATGACTAATTAGCTGACAAATGTGTGTTTAATCTATAAACGTTTGGTGAGCCGAGTCCAAATAGTCTCTGAGTAACTGAGAAAAATGTAAAAAGTGTTGCAACTGCCCCCGGTCTCCCCTTCTGAAGTGCTATTGAAGCTCATTCATCCTCCGGTCTCCAGTCCACTGGTCGTGTTCATAGACACAGAAGATCTAATACCTTCAAAATTATCTAGCAAACGTAACATTACCGCTGCTAATGTCTTTTCAACTTTGTGAAGTTTTACGAGGAGAAACGGGAGATCGGCGGAGATTAAGCGTTAGCTTGTAGCTAACGTTAGCTAGCGTCGTTAGCTACTAGCTAGTGAGTGACCAAAACAATGAGTCAGGTAATGCCGTTCAACCGCTCTTTAGCCACGTCTGTCCTCTATCACAGACACCATTCTTCTGATTTATCAGTTCATTCAAATTTTCCTTACAAGCAATTTAAATCTGCCTAATTTTCAATGGTTTCCAATGGGAGTTAACCCTTCCATGACCATTGTTTGTCCAACCTAGCAACAGTAACCGTGGGGGGCGGGGCCTTGACAAAAGGTCAATTGACTAAAAATAAAGAAATGTTGAGGCTCCTGAGGTTGAATCCATGTGGTTTTACCAGTTTTTTAGTTTTCTAATTTGCATGACCCCTCCTCTACCTGTGAGTACAGGTGCAGTAGAGGGGGCGGGGCCTGGTGAGCAGTGGCTCATTAGCATTTAAAGGGACAGTGACACTGAAACCAGCCGTTCTGAACAGAGAGCTGGGATGTTTGACCGCTCCACCGCTCCATGGGTTGACTTCTCACCGTCGTCGTTGGAAACAGATGAAACATGGAGGAGAGGAGGGTTAAATCTACCTCTTAAAATAATCTATATATAATATTTCAATGTGTGACTCAGAGGAACAGACACAAACATGTTGTTCAAGTTACTGGTATTTTATTTTTTTTTGCAAAACAAAAGATGTAATAAAAGACTTTGGGGTCGTCATGACTTACACAAGTATGTGATGCTCGACAAAATCCAAAACGTTCTTACAATGAAAACAACAAAACGAGCTACATAATAAATACAGTCTTTTTAAACACTATACAAGGTCGTGTGACTGGAGGTGGGGAGGTGGCCCCTTCCAGATCAGCTCGAGTCTAAACCCCTTCCAGAGCAGCTCGAGTCTAAACGGCAGGTGGCCCCTTCCAGAGCAGCTCGAGTCTAAACCCCTTCCAGAGCAGCTCGAGTCTAAACGGCAGGTGGCCCCTTCCAGAGCAGCTCGAGTCTAAACCCCTTCCAGAGCAGCTCGAGTCTAAACCCCTTCCAGATCAGCTCGAGTCTAAACGGCAGGTCAAAAAGGTCGGAGGGGAATGTTTCAACGCACACAGTACAGGCTGAAATATGACAAAAATTTAAAAATAAAAAATAAAAAAGGCCTATAAATCCAAAGTCCAGAAAATTGTGTTTCTCTAACGTATCCGTGTGTGTCCAGGTTTTCCAGTCCAGTCCTTTAAGTCGAATAATCCTGCAGAAGATCAGGACACAGAGAGGCACCGATGAGATCACGGTTACTATGGCAACATTTGCTTTAGAGATGAAGATGTTGCAATATTAAAGCTGCTATAATTATCCATCAGATCAGATCGAGCTCTGTGTCGATGAGTGAGGTTACAACTGAACATGTTAATGATCTTCTGTCGATGGAGAAACTTACAGCTCGTGGTTTCTTGTTCACCTTCATGTCAAACCTGCAGCAGAGAGAGAAGAAGCTGGTGAGAAGAGATCGGGTTAGGTGGTAGGGGGTAGGGGGTAGGGGGTTAGGTGGTAGGGGGTTAGGGAAGAGGGGTTAGGGGGTTAGGGGGTAGGGGGTTAGGGAAGAGGGGTTAGGGGGTTAGGGAAGAGGGGTTAGTGGGTTAGGGGGTTAGGGAAGAGGGGTTAGTGGGTTAGGGGGTTAGGGGGTTAGGGAAGAGGGGTTAGGGAAGAGGGGTTAGGGGGTTAGGGAAGAGGGGTTAGTGGGTTAGGGGGTTAGGGGGTTAGGGAAGAGGGGTTAGGGAAGAGGGGTTAGGGGGTTAGGGGGTTAGGGGGTTAGGGAAGAGGGTTTAGGGGGTTAGGGAAGAGGGGTTAGGGGGTTAGGGGGTAGGGGGTTAGGGAAGAGGGGTTAGGGGGTTAGGGAAGAGGGGTTAGTGGGTTAGGGGGTTAGGGGGTTAGGGAAGAGGGGTTAGGGGGTTAGGGGGTTAGGGAAGAGGGGTTAGTGGGTTAGGGGGTTAGGGGGTTAGGGAAGAGGGGTTAGGGAAGAGGGGTTAGGGGGTTAGGGGGTTAGGGGGTTAGGGAAGAGGGTTTAGGGGAAGAGGGGGTTAGGGGGTTAGGGGGTTAGGGAAGAGGGGTTAGGGGGTTAGGGGGTTAGGGAAGAGGGGTTAGTGGGTTAGGGGGTTAGGGGGTTAGGGAAGAGGGGTTAGGGGGTTAGGGGGTTAGGGAAGAGGGGTTAGTGGGTTAGGGGGTTAGGGGGTTAGGGAAGAGGGGTTAGGGGGTTAGGGGGTTAGGGAAGAGGGGTTAGGGGGTTAGGGGGTTAGGGAAGAGGGGTTAGGGAAGAGGGGTTAGGGGGTTAGGGGGTTAGGGAAGAGGGGTTAGTGGGTTAGGGGGTTAGGGGGTTAGGGAAGAGGGGTTAGGGGGTTAGGGAAGAGGGGTTAGGGGGTTAGGGGGTTAGGGAAGAGGGTTTAGGGGAAGAGGGGTTAGGGGGTTAGGGGTTAAGGTTACTCTGACGGCTGCTGAGGTGAAAAGCAGTGAAACTACTGAACCATGAAGACTAGGGATGCACCGAATATTCAGTAACCGAATATATTCGGCCGAATATTGCAAAAAAAGCAACATTCGGCCTTCGGTGGAATGAGCGCAAAGCAAGGCCGAATATTTAAAAAAAAAAGTCTGATAAATACGCGATCGTGCGACGATCGACAGCTCTACCGGACCAGCGGCTCTACCGGACCAGCGGGCGGTGTAGCTACCAGATCGGCTCGGGGTCCTACACTTGCAGATGATGTCGCGCATCATGTCACAAATCGTGATTGGTTGAAGCTCGGAAAGTTGGAAGAAACCATGGAAACACAAAATGTTCGGCAAAATGGGCTCGTGGTCGGAGCACGGATGTAAAATATTATATTATCGTCGGAGAGCGGTGGTTGCTAAGCGCTGCTCACGTTGGGCTAGTGCTAACACGGAGCTAACACTAACACACACACACACACACATAGATGATTAACCAGGAAGAACAAGGGTAGTACGGTGTGTGTGTGTGTGTGTGTGTGTGTGTGTGTAGCGTTAGCTTCGTGCATAGACACGAGCCGAACTTTTCTAACTTTATTAAACATTGTTCAGCAGTACTACAAACATTTTGTGTTTCCATGGTTTCCTCCAACTTTCCGAGCTTCAACCAATCACGATTAGTGACGTGTGTGATGTCATCTGCTAGTGCAGTAGGCTAGCTGCCCCGAGCCGATCTGGTGCTACACCGGGACCAGCAGCTCTACCGCTGGAACAGAAAGACATGAATGAAAACAGCCCATAATAAACAAGCAGCAAAGGCAACGGAGTTCAGAGTACAGCTACAGGTACAGGTGTACATAGGTAGCAGTTGGACATGCAGCACGATGAAGAACTACGGCTTCAACACAAACTCTACATGAACATGAGCAGGATGAGTGGACAGCAGGCAGGAAGTGACATCACAGAGCAGGAGGTGACATCACAGAGCAGGAAGTGACATCACAGAGCAGGAAGTAAAAGTCAGACTTACTCAAAGTCATAATCAAACATGGCAGAAGGGCTGAGGGGGGGGGCAGCATTAGGGGGGAGAGAGCAGCAGCTGTTAGTTCACCAACCTAACACCTACAACTACAACTAACTAACTAATTAACTCATTAACTAATTAACTATAACTATAACTAACTAATTAACTCATTAACTATAACTATAACTAACTAGTTAAAGCAGAAGTAAGGTGAATGTTTGTGTTAATCTAAGTCTTAAATAGTTATATCTTCCGACAGCAATCACTTCTATAGAGTGTTTGGTCTGAAACACGGGTCTGTCAGTCACTCTGCTCTGCTCTGAGCCCAGGAGAAAACTTTCCTTGTATCCTACAACCTTTATCCAATGAGGAGAGAGAACGGCATAAAGGGGCAGTCCTCTCTGTGTGTGCAGCCAAGGGATGCGCGTGAATGTGGTGACGTAGGGACGAGGACCAATAGATCCATGACGAGGGCGGGGGCTGCTAACGCCATCGGCTGACAAGACGTTATGGTGCGTTCAAGGCAACTCGTAACTCGTGTTTTTCCGACCTGTGAAGTCGTACCAGTTCGATCTGGTACGAGTTCACGGGTCAGAAGTTACGAGTGGCCGTTATAGTGACTTTCACCGGTAAAACAGGTCGGAGAAACACGAGTGGGTTGCCTGGAACGCTACAAAGTTGTAAGTTGTGACCTGAAACTGTAATTTACGGTTTCAAAAGCCTGCCTGGAACGCAGCATTAGCCAAAACCACCGGATCACTTACTTCTGCTTTAACTATAACTATAACTAACTAATTAACTATATCTATAACACCTGTAAACACTGACTGACCCTGACAGGTACAGGTGTGTTACCTCTGATCATCACTGTGACATCACCGATCGTCACCGTGACAACCATGTGACAAACTGAACAGTACAGTTTTTCTCAGGGGGCTTTCACACCTCGTTTGGTCCGGACCTTCTGACTTTCCAGTGAGTTCGAACCAAAGTGACAGATGTGAAAGCTCCCACAGACCCGAATATAGAATAATATAATATAGAATATTATAATATAGAATAATATAATATAAAATAAAACAGTCTGAAAAAGACGCGTCGTCTTCCTGTTCAGGGTCTAGATATTTATTAGAAACAACGTCTTCCCTATGAGCAAGTCAGAGCTTTTATTTCTCTCACATGACGTTACCCCAGCGACCAGGAGAGATGACGTTACCCCAGCGACCAGGAGAGATGACGTTACCCCAGCAACCAGGAGAGATGACGTTACCCCAGCAACCAGGAGAGATGACGTTACTCTCCTCTACAGCTACAGCGGCGCTACTCGACTCGGTTTACGTCCTTCAATCACTCTGAGTTCTTCATCTACCCCCCCCCCCCCCCCCCCCCGCTCCACGCCGCTGCCCCCCCCCCCCCCCCCCCCCCCCCCCCCCCCCCCCCCCCTCCCCCGCCTCATCTACGTGTTTACTGGTGATAAACGTCGTTCACACACATTCGTCACGTTCACATGCAGCGTTTCCCTGACAACAGTCGGATTATGAACGCTAAACGAAGCGATGCACGTCGGTCAGTCTGCGTACCAGGGCCCCTAACCCCAAAACAACCGAAGCTTCGAATCCTTGTTCGTTGCCATGGTAATCGATCATAAAGTCCGTGATCGACACCGGTTCTCATCGACAGTTGGTTCAGGTGACACCAGAGTATAGATGTGTAATAACTCTCTAAGGCGTTTCACTGCAGCAAACGTTCTCCGGTTCTCATCGACAGTTGTTACACGACAGTGATGGAAACCAGCCTGATGTTGGAGAGATGCAGCGTTCGTTTGCTGTTACTTTCATTATTTAGGCTACGATCGACGATCACCCCCCCCCCCCCGATCACCCCCCCCCCCCCCCCGGCCGTCGAAGCTTCGATTATCAGAACAGGACGATCGGGTCGCAATCGCCCGACTGTGTCACTAGTTTCACTGAGGAGGAAAACGTCTCGCTGCCGCCAACAGGAAGCAGCTGTGGCCTGAGACGATCAGGACTAAATCCATCAGGATTAAACCACGAACCAACTACATCAGTCAGAAAACAACACTTGCGTTGCCACGGTGGCGTTGCCACGGCTACGGTACCTGTGTCTGTTCTTGTTCTTCCTCTTCTTGTGGCCGGCGTGGTGGCTGCTGGACGAGGACGAGGACGCGGCCTTCTGCGGCTTCAGGTCCTGCAGCGCCGAGTCGCCGTCGTCGCCGTCCTCCTGACTCGGCTCGTTCTCCTGGTTCTGCAGGTCGGGGGAGGCGTCGCTCTCCGTGCCGCTGCCCGCCTCGCCTGGGCCAATCAGCACACAGCGTCAGCACACAGCGTCATCACACACACACACACACACACACCGACCGGCCGCAGCAGCAGAAACTTCTCTAACGTAGGGCTGGGCCATACGTATACACAGTAGGGTTAGTGATGTGTCTAGAGGTTAGTGATGTGTCTAGGGGCCATACGGCAAAAATATCATATCACGATGTTTTTAAAATGAAGTCACGATTTAGATTTCATCACGATCTTAAATCGAAAAAAGAAAAACAGACAATTTAGGCCAAAGAACCTTTCTGAGCAGATTTTAATCTAAATAGTTGCAGTTTTGCCAACATGTGCTTTCAATAAACATGAAAGTAAAATATCAATGAAGACCTTTCTATTTGTTTTATTCAACACAGTCATTTTAACAGGATTTTAATCAAAACACTAAATAGCTGATTGAAAAGGGTCAAATAAAGTAACTGTTGTTTTCTCTTTTAGAAAACTTTGTAAATGTCGTTTGTTTGAGCTTTGCAGCTTAGAACTGTAGTTTATAGAATGTTTTTATGTTTAATGTGTTTATAGAATGAGCCCAGACGATGCTACGATCTTCGTCTACACGCTCTGATCCTTCACCATCTAACATCGTCGTATCACCGTATCACCGTATCGCCGTATGGCCGTATCACCGTATCACCGTATCACCCAGCCCTGCTACCTACCTATCACCTCTACTCTAACGCTGAGAACAATACTCACGTTTCTCATTCATGTGGTCGGGGATTCCTCCGAGAGCGCACACCGCCTGTCAACACAACAACAACAACAACACAACACAGAGTCAGAGTTAGTTTCATCATCAACACTGAGTAGGACAAGACCGTTTTTATTAGTATAGCATCGTTTCTACCACCAGTTTGTCTCAAAGGGCTTTACATCCCATCATAACAACATCCTCTGTCCTTAGACCCTCACATCCACTGAGGGAAAACTCCATGGAAAACCCTTTTAACAGGGAAAACTCCATGGAAAACCCTTTTAACAGGGAAAAACTCCATAGAAAACCCTTTAAACAGGGAAAAACTCCATGGAAAACCCTTTAACAGGGAAAAACTCCATAGAAAACCCTTTTAACAGGGAAAAACTCCATGGAAAACCCTTTAACAGGGAAAAACCGGGAGGGCGATATGGCAAAAATGTTTAAAAAATAAAATAACGATCTCGATTTTATCACGATCTTAAATCGAAAATTGAAAAACAGACAATTTAGGTCAAAGAGCCTTTCTGAACAGATTTAAATGAGCTCTCTGCACAGCTCCTCTACTTCCTGAACTTCAGCCAGCTCCTTTATTTCCTGTCTCACATTACAGGACAAACTGATTCATCCAGGTGAGTCTCAGTTGGTCCAATAACGTGAGACAGGAAGTAAAGGAGTGAGGCGCCGGTGGAGCGAGGCGCCGGTGGAGCGGCCGACAGGAAGTAAAGGAGCGGGGCGCCGGTGGAGCGAGGTGCCGGTGGAGCGGCCGACAGGAAGTAAAGGAGCGAGGCGCCGGTGGAGCGAGGCGCCGGTGGAGCGGCCGACAGGAAGTAAAGGAGCGAGGCGCCGGTGGAGCGGCCGACAGGAAGTAAAGGAGCGAGGCGCCGGTGGAGCGGCCGACTGGCAGAGATCAGAGAGAGTGAAACCAAGGACTTTGATGAAACGCTGTTTTAAAGAAAAGACGCGACCAGCTGCTGCTGTGGCGTTCAGCCGTGGCTCTCCATGCGGCTACACACGAACAAGGAGGCGGTAAGAAAGCGCGTCACTGCCCGTACTTCGCTGTGATTGGTCGTTCAGGTTGATGATGTAACACGTCTGGTGCGTCGGTGCATCAGCGTAGAACTGAAACTTCTAGAAGGAGCTGAGACGATGCTACGATCCCTCTACACGCTCTAATCCTCCACGATGTCATATCGTCATATGGCCATATCGCCCAGCCCCAACACGGGTTAGTTTCATCAGTGGGTTAAAGGTTAAAGGTCGTCAGTGGGTTAAAGGTCGTCAGAGTCGTTAAGGTTAAAGGTCGTCAGTGGGTTAAAGGTCGTCAGAGTCGTTAAGGTTAAAGGTCATCGGGGTCAGAGAGTGGACGACTTACTGCGACCGACGTGACTGAAGACTTGCTGAACAGACGCTCTGCTTCCTTGAACTTCCTGTTCCTTCTGTCCGTCTTGCTGTTGGAGTTTCTATGGAAACACAAACATCATGTTCATAGTTTTTAGGCTCCGCCCCCTAAAGAAAAGAAACGTCCGGTCGGTCCGACGTGAGGGAACTCTCTTACTTCTGGTTGGTGAGGTAGCGGTCCCAGCCGCGGATGATGTTGCCGTACATCTGCGTGTCTTCTAGGTAGCTGCCTTCGAAGGCGTAGATCTGTCTCTCCAGGTTCACCAGCGTCTCCTAGGAGACACAGATGTAACAGTGATGTAACAGTGATGTTAGATCATGACTGGTAACTTGTTACAGAGAGGACAGATCTGTCTCTCCAGGTTCACCAGTGTTGTTTTTCTGTCACCTGAGTTACAGTTTTTCTCAGTCGCTTTGATGCTTTTCTCACATCACTATTAACATTTGCACAACAGTTAGTGTCCAGGTCATAGTATTTCAAATGAGGTTAAATGGAAAGCAACTGGACTTGGTTATTTGTCTCGGAAGACGTTTCACCTTCGTCAGTTCATGCAGCATCTGACCAGGCCGGACCAGTCCCAGCCTGGTCAGATGCTACATGAACTGACGAAGCCTGTTGCTTTCCATTTAACCTCATTTGAAACAGTTAGTGCATTTCTCAAAACAATTATTACAAACTGCAAAACCTAGTGGATGACCTGCAGAAGCGCGTCACTTGCTCAAAATGGATAGTTTATCCTTCAAAAGCAAGTACTCATGTCAATGAAACTGTCAGTGTCGTCAACATGAGAAGTCCTGACACCATCGTTTATGAACCAGATGGTCACATGGCTTTGTCATGTTTTCATTAGGACACTTTATTCTCTAAGTGTTTTCATTAGGACACTTTATTCTCTAAGTGTTTTCTACCTGAACACGCTCCAGACAGCACTACACACTACTGGTACAGCCATGTGAAAACTACAGTACAGTTACACATTACTGTATTTAGTGGAGTAACTGATACTGACTACTACTGTATGTTTCACATTTTTACTGTTTATTTATCACTGCAGCAGCAACGTTACTAACAACAACTGTTTGCTTCTCTTCTCCTCCTCCGGTGCCGCCGCAGCCGAAACAACGCGAGAGCTCAGCTGAAACAACGCGAGAGCTCGTCTCCACACCGGGCGGTTGTTAGCATGTAGCATGTAGCTGCTAACAGCTGCTGTCCAGTAACTCAGTATTTCATCACGTCACCGCTTCACTGACGCAACAACACAACGACCATGACGTCATTCTGTCCTAAACTCCCGCCACTCACTCCGCCGTTAATAACGTCCGTGAACGTTCAGAAACCAACCGACACATTTATTTCCTATTGTTAGCATCGTTAGCTTAGCACTTAGCTTAGCAGTTAGCAGCGAGGCCTCGGCTAGCGGGAAGCAGCCGCTCTGTTGTCGGTTGAACTGCGGCCGTTACCGGGGGTTAGTGACCGTTAGGACCGTGTTTAGCTAACCCCCGTTAACGGCCCGTTAGTGACCGTTAGTGACCGTTACACCGACTCACCGCGAGCTCCTGCTTCCTCTTCACCAGCTCCGCGAGCTCCCGGCGCGTGTCGGGGATCTGCGGAGGAGTCGCCTTCGCGTGCATCGCCATGGCGGACAGAGGAGAGTTGGGTTGTTAGAGCTGTGGAGAGAGTCACCGCAGCTAGAGACGAACAGCGGAGGAAGCAGCTCCTTGTGGCCGGCAGAGGGCGCTGCTTCCCGGCTGAGCGCGATGAGAGCAGCCGCCGAGGGGCCGCGGGTTGCCAGGTCTGTCGGTCTCAATCCGCGTCACCACTTCATTGATCCTGTTGGCTCAGATCAGTTTATTGTTAAAGGAGGAATAATGGCCACAACATCACATACAACACGCTACGAGAGGACAAGGGCATCCTTTTTATTCAGAGCTCTACAACGAAGCCCTGAAGGTTGTCCATGACTTCCCCCAGCACTAAGTTACCCTTTTGAAGTGGCTGAAGTGGATGAAGGCTGAGTCTGATGATGATTGTTCACAGAAATGGTTTTTGTGCCTAAATTCTGTTTGGAGTATATAAATATATATACAATATATATATATATAAATGTGTTATGTAATAATCTTTGCTATAAAAATAACCCTCTTAAAGTGTATAGTGTGTCAGGTTTGGGTCAGTTAGTCAGCGACTTCCGTTTAAATGTCCGACCTGGCAACAACAGCTGCTGCATTGTTTTGAGGCAGGTCGCCATGGCAACGACACGTGTGTTAAACTTTCTTCAGACGAAGCAACGAGAGCAACATGAACCTGGGATCCAATAACAGTGAGTCTGCAGCGGCAAATATCAATAAATATAGAAAATCTGAATCAGTTTGATCCGTTTTATAATAAATATAGAAAAATAATTAGAGATAATTTTTCTTTTTTCTTTGATCTTTGATCAGATTTGATCCAAACTTCGTTCAAAACAACAGAAAACCACAAAGTGCTGAGAACAAACCACGAGAAAAAGGGATTTTCATCTCAAGCAAAGAGGTTTCCCTCACATGTTGCTGTGGTAGGACAAGACCCCACACACACACACACACACACACACACACACACACACACACACACACACACACACACAGAGACACACACACACACACACAGACACACACACACACACAGACACACACACACACACACACACACAGACACACACACACACACACACTCTGACACACACACACACACACACACACTCTGACACACACACACAGACACACACACACACTCAGGACCGGCCCCTGGCATAAACCCTCTATGTGGTTGTTTAGGGCCACAGCCGTTAGAACACAGAATAACAGAACGGCAGAATGACAACATGACTTGTTTTCTACACGTATCTATTACTGTATTCATATCCTATTTCAAGCACCAGAACAGTTCATTCTCATGACTGAAGGAGTGTTTTCACAAGGGATTTTACATTTTTCAAAAAGCAGACCTCAGATTTCCAGCATTTGTCCTAAATTATTTCTTTCTACAGTGTTGTAGGACAAACTGGCCTCAGTGTGCTTACAGCGGAGGTTCTAATATTTAGACATAAAACACTTGAGTATTGTTACATCTGCAAGTATCTTAAAAAGATCAATTTAAGAAAATATGTAAAAGTGGAGAAAATGTCCTCAAACCTCAGAGGGATAAACACGTCTGTATTCAGTTTGAAGCAGTGATTTGGTGTTTGAGCTTAGAGTGCAGGGCCACAAACAAAAACCTTGTTTAGGAGGCCACCAACATCCTAGGGCCGGCCCTGCACACACACACACACACACACACACACACACACACACACACACACACACACACACACACACACACTCTCTGACAAGTGTGTGTGTGTGTGTGTGTGTGTGTTTCAGGTGGGACCGGGACCAGGAAGCTACGACTCAGTTCTCTCTGAAGCTGTGAGTCCGAGTCCCTCGTTCTCCAAGAGAGGAACGTCTGGATTCATCAGCTCACAGGTCAGAATAATAATAATTATAATAATAATAATAATTATAATAATAATAATAATAATACCTGTTCATCACCTCACAGGTCAGAGCAGCAGATACACCACCAGGGTAATAATAATGATAATGATAATGATAATAATAATTCTGTACATCTTCAGCTCACTGTGCAACAAATGATGAAAGAGCAGAAACACAGTGAAATAAAAGGAGAAATTATCGTCATTAAATTGGAAACTATTTTCATGTCAGAGTTTGTTTTTGTTTGTTTTAAATTATTTCAATTAAAATGTTTAAATGTTTAATTAAATGTTTAATGGTTTGATTGAAGTTAGTTTTATTATTTTGCAGATTTCACACGACACAAGCTCAGTGTCTTTAAATAGATTTATAGTTCAATCAATCAAAGACCATAATTATCATAATAACAGTTTATAGTTTAAAGGGATAGTATCATTTTTTTAAAGTGGGGTTGTATGATCTACAAATAGCCCCTAAGTACTTTAACCTGCCCAGAGATTTACAACATACAGTGTTGTGAACAGACCCAAAGAAACGGCCTATTTTCACGGCCTAAAAGAGGTTTTACCTGAAAAAAAATACACAGTTCCATTGTTCACTATAATATAATTTTTTCCAGCCCTTCAAAGTGCAGGAAAAACACAGTTTTTATTTGGACCTAACCAACTCACGTATCCCTCCGCCCAGGGTTAGCGCCCACCGATCAGCAGTTGGTTCGGTCCAAATAAAAACTGTGTTTTTCCTGCACTTTGAAGGGCTGGAAAAAATTATATTATAGCGAACAATGGAACTGTGTATTATTTTCAGGTAAAACCTCTTTTAGGCCGTGAAAATAGGCCGTTTCTTTGGGTCTGTTCACAACACTGTATGTTGTAAATCTCTGGGCAGGGCTATTATGGGCTGGCGTTGCTAACGGGAGGAGTGCAGAGAGTCTTCTACTGCAATTAAAGTACTTAGGGGCTATTTGTAGATCATACAACCACACTGATACTATCCCTTTAATGCGACTGTGTTGTGTCTGCAGGTTGCCCGTGGTTACAGAGACCATAGTAACAGTTGTGTGTGCAGGTTGCCCGTGGTTACAGAGACCCAGCCAGGCGGTTACCAGGACCAGACTGCTACAACGTTCAGCGCTCCGTCGTCCGGCGCTCCGACTTCAGCTCTGGACCGTCGCGTGTGTTCAGACCTCCGGTCGCCGTGCGGCTGCACACGGCCCCAAGTCCTGCTCCGAGTCCTGCTCCCAACCAATACGACGTGTGTGTCTGTGTGTTGTTGTGTTGTGTTGTGTTGTGTGTGTAGGGATGGGAATCGAAAACCGGTTCTTGTTGAGAATCGATTCCCAGTGTTTCAATTCCTTGGAATCGTTTGACAATTTTGCAAACGATTCCCTTAAACGATTCCCTTAAAGGCCCATGCTGTGCACTTTTCTCTGGGTTTATTTCCCTAACAAGATGTATCATTGGGTTTGAGTACCTGTGATCTGCTTCATATGGTTTCTACTGCCCCTTTCTGTTGCCTCTTTCTGGAGCTCTAGCAGCCACAGGTCATTTGGCCAATCAGAAGAGAGAATGAGAACCTCTCCTCTGATTGGCTGACTGTTTTTGAGTGGCATGTGGTCGGGCCAATCACAGGCAAGTAACTGAAACCTAAGCTGCATTCATAGAAATTGAAAAAAAACAACTGGTCACGGTGGGCGGAGTTACCTTGTGTGTGACATCACAGAAAGGAGGAAGTGCTATCTGCTCGTCTTAAAGAGAATGTTCCTACAAATGGGCGGTGTGTGTCTCTCCGTTTATGACCAATTTGATGCATGGGACAGTTTATACGTGGCCCAGAGACCTCCCCAAGCACCAAAAAATAACCAAAATCACATTTTTCATGCCATGGGGCCTTTAAATGATTCCCTTAAATGATTCCCTTTAACGATTCCCTTAAACGATTCCCTTTAACGATTCCCTTAAACGATTCCCTTTAACGATTCCCTTTAACGATCCCCTTAAACGATTCCCTTTAACGATTCCCTTAAACGATTCCCTTTAACGATTCCCTTAAACGATTCCCTTTAACGATTCCCTTTAACGATTCCCTTAAACGATTCCCTTTAACGATTCCCTTTAACGATCCCCTTAAACGATTCCCTTTAACGATCCCCTTAAACGATTCCCTTTAACGATCCCCTTAAACGATTCCCTTATCAATTCCAGTCAGTTCCAGCTTTCTTGCCGCGGTCGCTCTGTGAGTCCAACGCGGCGGTGGAGTTGTGTCCCGGTAGCTGAGGTGAGTGACTGAGCTGAGGCTGGTGGTGGGACGGGGGTCGTCATGGTAACACCCGCTGCTGATCGCCTACGTCACGTCTTCACGTCAGAGTCTCCAAACCGACACGTCTGTAACAACATGGGAACAGTTGTCAAGTTGCTCAAAGCAGCGACATCGCAGCCGCAGCGACCTGCCGTGTGAGAGTCACCACTTCCTGTATGTGGCCCTTCAAAATAAAAGCCCTTCAACCTTTCACATGGTTCAGTCATATTGATTTTGACTTAATTTTGAGAAGCCACGCCTCCAAATGTTGAAATGTTGACTAATGACTTATAGGTCGGTGATGCTCGGTCTATCTGGGGGGGGAAGCCCTGGTACAAACGTAAACAAAGTTTGTTGTCTTTTTTTTCCAAATGAGAATCGATAAAGAACCGAATCGTTGAGCAGAATCGAAAATGGAATCGTAAAAATCTTATCAATTCCCATCCCTATGTGTGTGTGTGTGTGTGTGTGTTGTGTTGTGTCGTGTTGTGTTGTGTCGTGTTGTGTTGTGTCGTGTTGTGTTGTGTCGTGTTGTGTTGTGTTGTGTGTTGTGTTGTGTTGTGTTGTGTTGTGTCGTGTTGTGTGTTGTTGTGTCGTGTTGTGTTGTGTCGTGTTGTGTTGTGTTGTGTGTTGTGTTGTGTCGTGTTGTGTTGTGTTGTGTGTTGTGTTGTGTTGTGTTGTGTTGTGTGTTGTGTTGTGTTGTGTTGTGTTGTGTCGTGTTGTGTTGTGTTGTGTTGTGTCGTGTTGTGTTGTGTTGTGTGTTGTTGTGTGTTGTTGTGTCGTGTTGTGTGTTGTTGTGTGTTGTTGTGTGTTGTTGTGTTGTGTCGTGTTGTGTCGTGTTGTGTCGTGTGTTGTTGTGTGTTGTTGTGTTGTGTTGTGTCGTGTCGTGTCGTGTTGTGTTGTGTTGTGTGTTGTTGTGTGTTGTTGTGTGTTGTTGTGTGTTGTTGTGTTGTGTTGTGTCGTGTCGTGTTGTGTCGTGTCGTGTTGTGTTGTGTCGTGTTGTGTCGTGTCGTGTCGTGTTGTGTGTTGTTGTGTGTTGTTGTGTTGTGTCGTGTTGTGTTGTGTTGTGTGTTGTTGTGTGTTGTTGTGTCGTGTTGTGTGTTGTTGTGTGTTGTTGTGTGTTGTTGTGTTGTGTCGTGTTGTGTCGTGTTGTGTCGTGTGTTGTTGTGTGTTGTTGTGTGTTGTTGTGTGTTGTTGTGTCGTGTCGTGTTGTGTCGTGTCGTGTCGTGTTGTGTGTTGTTGTGTGTTGTTGTGTTGTGTTGTGTTGTGTTGTGTCGTGTTGTGTCGTGTCGTGTCGTGTCGTGTCGTGTCGTGTCGTGTTGTGTGTTGTTGTGTTGTGTTGTGTTGTGTTGTGTTGTGTCGTGTCGTGTCGTGTTGTGTGTTGTTGTGTGTTGTTGTGTGTTGTTGTGTGTTGTTGTGTGTTGTTGTGTTGTGTCGTGTCGTGTCGTGTCGTGTTGTGTTGTGTGTTGTTGTGTGTTGTTGTGTGTTGTTGTGTTGTGTTGTGTCGTGTCGTGTCGTGTCGTTGTGTTGTGTGTTGTTGTGTGTTGTTGTGTTGTGTTGTGTTGTGTGTTGTCGTGTCGTGTCGTGTCGTGTCGTGTCGTTGTGTTGTTGTGTTGTTGTGTTGTGTTGTGTTGTGTCGTGTCGTGTCGTGTCGTTGTGTTGTTGTGTGTTGTTGTGTTGTGTCGTGTCGTGTCGTGTTGTGTGTTGTTGTGTGTTGTTGTGTGTCGTTGTGTCGTGTCGTGTCGTGTCGTTGTGTTGTGTTGTGTTGTGTCGTGTTGTGTTGTGTCGTGTCGTGTCGTGTCGTGTCGTGTTGTGTCGTGTCGTGTCGTGTCGTGTCGTGTCGTTGTGTTGTGTTGTTGTGTCGTGTCGTGTCGTGTCGTTGTGTTGTGTTGTGTCGTGTCGTGTCGTGTCGTGTCGTGTTGTGTCGTGTCGTGTCGTGTCGTGTCGTGTCGTTGTGTTGTGTTGTTGTGTCGTGTCGTGTCGTGTCGTTGTGTTGTGTTGTGTCGTGTCGTGTCGTGTCGTTGTGTTGTGTTGTGTCGTGTCGTGTCGTGTCGTTGTGTTGTGTCGTGTCGTGTCGTGTCGTTGTGTTGTGTTGTGTCGTGTCGTGTCGTGTCGTGTCGTGTTGTGTCGTGTCGTGTCGTGTCGTGTCGTGTCGTTGTGTTGTGTTGTTGTGTCGTGTCGTGTCGTGTCGTTGTGTTGTGTCGTGTCGTGTCGTGTCGTGTCGTGTCGTGTCGTGTCGTTGTGTTGTGTTGTTGTGTCGTGTCGTGTCGTGTCGTTGTGTTGTGTTGTGTCGTGTCGTGTCGTGTCGTTGTGTTGTGTTGTTGTGTCGTGTCGTGTCGTGTCGTGTCGTGTCGTTGTGTTGTGTTGTGTTGTTGTGTCGTGTCGTGTCGTGTCGTGTCGTGTCGTTGTGTCGTGTCGTGTCGTGTCGTTGTGTTGTGTTGTGTCGTGTCGTGTCGTGTCGTTGTGTTGTGTTGTTGTGTTGTGTCGTGTCGTGTCGTGTTGTGTGTTGTTGTGTGTTGTTGTGTGTCGTTGTGTCGTGTCGTGTCGTGTCGTGTCGTTGTGTTGTGTTGTGTTGTGTCGTGTTGTGTTGTGTTGTGTCGTGTTGTGTTGTGTTGTGTCGTGTCGTTGTGTCGTGTCGTGTCGTGTCGTTGTGTTGTGTTGTGTCGTGTCGTGTCGTGTCGTGTTGTGTTGTGTCGTGTCGTTGTGTCGTGTCGTGTCGTGTCGTGTCGTGTCGTGTCGTGTCGTGTCGTGTCGTGTCGTGTCGTGTCGTTGTGTTGTGTCGTGTTGTTGTGTCGTGTCGTGTCGTGTCGTGTCGTGTCGTTGTGTTGTGTCGTGTCGTGTCGTGTCGTTGTGTTGTGTTGTGTCGTGTCGTGTCGTGTCGTGTCGTGTCGTGTCGTGTCGTGTCGTGTCGTGTCGTTGTGTTGTGTCGTGTTGTTGTGTCGTGTCGTGTCGTGTCGTGTCGTGTCGTTGTGTTGTGTCGTGTCGTGTCGTGTCGTTGTGTTGTGTTGTGTCGTGTCGTGTCGTGTCGTTGTGTTGTGTTGTTGTGTCGTGTCGTGTCGTGTCGTGTCGTGTCGTGTCGTGTCGTTGTGTCGTGTCGTGTCGTGTCGTGTCGTTGTGTTGTGTTGTGTCGTGTCGTGTCGTGTCGTGTCGTTGTGTTGTGTTGTTGTGTCGTGTCGTGTCGTGTCGTGTCGTGTCGTTGTGTTGTGTTGTTGTGTCGTGTCGTGTCGTTGTGTTGTGTTGTTGTGTCGTGTCGTGTCGTGTCGTGTCGTTGTGTTGTGTTGTTGTGTTGTGTTGTGTCGTGTCGTGTCGTGTCGTTGTGTTGTGTTGTTGTGTCGTGTCGTGTCGTGTCGTTGTGTTGTGTTGTGTCGTGTCGTGTCGTGTCGTTGTGTTGTGTTGTTGTGTCGTGTCGTGTCGTGTCGTGTCGTTGTGTTGTGTTGTGTTGTTGTGTCGTGTCGTGTCGTGTCGTGTCGTGTCGTTGTGTCGTGTCGTGTCGTGTCGTTGTGTTGTGTTGTGTCGTGTCGTGTCGTGTCGTTGTGTTGTGTTGTTGTGTTGTGTCGTGTCGTGTCGTGTTGTGTGTTGTTGTGTGTTGTTGTGTGTCGTTGTGTCGTGTCGTGTCGTGTCGTGTCGTTGTGTTGTGTTGTGTTGTGTCGTGTTGTGTTGTGTTGTGTCGTGTCGTGTCGTGTTGTGTTGTGTTGTGTCGTGTTGTGTTGTGTTGTGTCGTGTCGTTGTGTCGTGTCGTGTCGTGTCGTTGTGTTGTGTTGTGTCGTGTCGTGTCGTGTCGTGTTGTGTTGTGTCGTGTCGTTGTGTCGTGTCGTGTCGTGTCGTTGTGTTGTGTTGTGTCGTGTCGTGTCGTGTCGTGTCGTGTCGTTGTGTTGTGTCGTGTTGTTGTGTCGTGTCGTGTCGTGTCGTGTCGTGTCGTTGTGTTGTGTCGTGTCGTGTCGTGTCGTTGTGTTGTGTTGTGTCGTGTCGTGTCGTGTCGTTGTGTTGTGTTGTTGTGTCGTGTCGTGTCGTGTCGTGTCGTGTCGTGTCGTGTCGTGTCGTGTCGTCGTGTCGTGTCGTGTCGTGTCGTGTCGTTGTGTTGTGTTGTGTCGTGTCGTGTCGTGTCGTTGTGTTGTGTTGTTGTGTCGTGTCGTGTCGTGTCGTGTCGTGTCGTGTCGTGTCGTGTCGTGTCGTGTCGTCGTGTCGTGTCGTGTCGTTGTGTTGTGTTGTGTTGTTGTGTTGTGTCGTGTCGTGTCGTGTCGTTGTGTCGTGTCGTGTCGTGTCGTTGTGTTGTGTTGTGTCGTGTCGTGTCGTGTCGTTGTGTTGTGTCGTGTCGTTGTGTTGTGTCGTGTTGTTGTGTCGTGTCGTGTCGTGTCGTGTCGTGTCGTTGTGTTGTGTCGTGTCGTGTCGTGTCGTTGTGTTGTGTTGTGTTGTGTCGTGTCGTGTTGTGTTGTGTTGTGTTGTGTGTTGTTGTGTTGTGTTGTGTTGTGTGTTGTTGTGTTGTGTTGTGTTGTGTTGTGTTGTGTTGTGTGTTGTTGTGTTGTGTTGTGTTGTGTGTTGTCGTGTCGTGTTGTGTTGTGTTGTGTTGTGTCGTGTTGTGTTGTGTTGTGTGTTGTTGTGTTGTGTTGTGTTGTGTGTCGTTGTGTTGTGTTGTGTTGTGTGTTGTTGTGTTGTGTTGTGTGTTGTCGTGTCGTGTCGTGTCGTTGTGTTGTGTTGTGTTGTGTTGTGTCGTGTTGTGTTGTGTTGTGTGTTGTCGTGTTGTGTTGTGTTGTGTGTCGTTGTGTTGTGTTGTGTCGTGTTGTGTTGTGTTGTGTTGTGTGTTGTTGTGTTGTGTTGTGTTGTGTGTTGTCGTGTCGTGTCGTGTCGTTGTGTTGTGTTGTGTTGTGTTGTGTCGTGTCGTGTCGTGTCGTGTTGTGTGTTGTTGTGTTGTGTCGTGTCGTGTCGTGTTGTGTGTTGTTGTGTGTTGTTGTGTTGTGTTGTGTTGTGTCGTGTCGTGTCGTGTTGTGTGTTGTTGTGTGTTGTTGTGTGTCGTTGTGTCGTGTCGTGTCGTGTCGTGTCGTTGTGTTGTGTTGTGTTGTGTCGTGTCGTGTTGTGTCGTGTCGTGTCGTGTCGTGTCGTGTCGTGTCGTGTCGTGTCGTGTCGTGTCGTTGTGTTGTGTCGTGTCGTGTCGTGTCGTGTCGTGTCGTGTCGTGTCGTTGTGTTGTGTTGTGTTGTGTCGTGTCGTGTCGTGTCGTGTCGTGTCGTGTCGTGTCGTGTTGTGTTGTGTCGTGTCGTGTTGTGTCGTGTCGTGTCGTTGTGTCGTGTCGTGTCGTGTCGTTGTGTTGTGTTGTGTCGTGTCGTGTCGTGTCGTTGTGTTGTGTTGTTGTGTCGTGTCGTGTCGTGTCGTTGTGTTGTGTTGTGTCGTGTCGTGTCGTGTCGTTGTGTTGTGTTGTGTCGTGTCGTGTCGTGTCGTGTCGTTGTGTTGTGTTGTGTCGTGTCGTGTCGTTGTGTTGTGTTGTTGTGTCGTGTCGTGTCGTGTCGTGTCGTGTCGTTGTGTCGTGTCGTGTCGTGTCGTTGTGTTGTGTCGTGTTGTGTTGTGTTGTGTTGTGTCGTGTCGTGTCGTGTCGTGTGTTGTTGTGTGTTGTTGTGTGTTGTTGTGTCGTGTCGTGTCGTGTCGTGTCGTGTCGTGTCGTTGTGTCGTGTCGTGTCGTGTCGTTGTGTTGTGTCGTGTCGTGTCGTTGTGTCGTGTCGTGTCGTTGTGTCGTGTCGTGTCGTGTCGTTGTGTTGTGTTGTGTTGTGTCGTGTCGTGTCGTTGTGTTGTGTTGTGTTGTGTCGTGTCGTGTCGTGTCGTGTCGTGTCGTGTCGTGTCGTGTCGTGTCGTGTCGTGTCGTGTCGTGTCGTTGTGTCGTGTCGTGTCGTGTCGTTGTGTTGTGTTGTGTCGTGTCGTGTCGTGTCGTTGTGTTGTGTTGTTGTGTCGTGTCGTGTCGTGTCGTGTCGTGTCGTTGTGTTGTGTCGTGTCGTGTCGTGTCGTTGTGTTGTGTTGTGTCGTGTCGTGTCGTGTCGTGTCGTGTCGTGTCGTGTCGTGTCGTGTCGTGTCGTTGTGTTGTGTTGTGTCGTGTCGTGTCGTGTCGTGTCGTGTCGTGTCGTGTCGTGTCGTTGTGTTGTGTTGTGTTGTGTTGTGTTGTGTTGTGTTGTGTGTTGTTGTGTGTTGTTGTGTGTTGTTGTGTGTCGTTGTGTTGTGTTGTGTTGTGTCGTGTCGTGTCGTGTCGTGTGTTGTTGTGTGTTGTTGTGTGTTGTTGTGTTGTGTTGTGTCGTGTCGTGTCGTGTCGTGTCGTGTCGTGTGTTGTTGTGTGTTGTTGTGTGTTGTTGTGTTGTGTTGTGTCGTGTCGTGTCGTGTCGTTGTGTTGTGTGTTGTTGTGTGTTGTTGTGTTGTGTTGTGTTGTGTGTTGTCGTGTCGTGTCGTGTCGTTGTGTTGTGTTGTGTTGTGTTGTGTCGTGTCGTGTCGTGTCGTTGTGTTGTTGTGTTGTTGTGTGTTGTTGTGTTGTGTCGTGTCGTGTTGTGTCGTGTTGTGTTGTTGTGTGTTGTTGTGTTGTGTCGTGTCGTGTCGTGTTGTGTGTTGTTGTGTGTTGTTGTGTTGTGTCGTGTCGTGTTGTGTCGTGTTGTGTTGTTGTGTGTTGTTGTGTTGTGTCGTGTCGTGTCGTGTCGTTGTGTCGTGTCGTGTCGTGTCGTGTCGTTGTGTTGTGTTGTGTCGTGTCGTGTTGTGTGTTGTTGTGTGTTGTTGTGTTGTGTCGTGTCGTGTTGTGTCGTGTTGTGTTGTTGTGTGTTGTTGTGTTGTGTCGTGTCGTGTCGTGTCGTGTCGTGTCGTGTCGTTGTGTCGTGTCGTGTCGTGTCGTTGTGTTGTGTTGTGTCGTGTCGTGTCGTGTCGTTGTGTTGTGTTGTTGTGTCGTGTCGTGTCGTGTCGTGTCGTGTCGTGTCGTGTCGTGTCGTTGTGTTGTGTTGTGTCGTGTCGTGTCGTGTCGTGTCGTGTCGTGTCGTGTCGTTGTGTTAGGGTTGTGTTGTGTTGTGTTGTGTTGTGTTGTGTGTTGTTGTGTGTTGTTGTGTGTTGTTGTGTGTCGTTGTGTTGTGTTGTGTTGTGTCGTGTCGTGTCGTGTCGTGTGTTGTTGTGTGTTGTTGTGTTGTGTCGTGTCGTGTCGTGTCGTTGTGTTGTGTTGTGTTGTGTTGTGTTGTGTGTTGTTGTGTGTTGTTGTGTGTTGTTGTGTTGTGTTGTGTTGTGTGTTGTTGTGTGTCGTTGTGTTGTGTTGTGTTGTGTTGTGTTGTGTTGTGTCGTGTCGTGTCGTGTCGTGTCGTGTCGTGTCGTTGTGTTGTGTTGTGTTGTGTTGTGTTGTGTTGTGTGTTGTTGTGTGTTGTTGTGTGTCGTTGTGTTGTGTTGTGTTGTGTCGTGTCGTGTCGTGTCGTGTGTTGTTGTGTGTTGTTGTGTTGTGTCGTGTCGTTGTGTTGTGTCGTGTCGTGTCGTGTCGTTGTGTTGTGTTGTGTTGTGTTGTGTTGTGTGTTGTTGTGTGTTGTTGTGTGTTGTTGTGTTGTTGTGTGTTGTTGTGTGTTGTTGTGTTGTGTTGTGTCGTGTCGTGTCGTTGTGTTGTGTTGTTGTGTCGTGTCGTGTCGTGTCGTGTCGTGTCGTGTCGTGTCGTGTCGTGTCGTGTCGTGTCGTTGTGTCGTGTCGTGTCGTGTCGTTGTGTTGTGTTGTGTCGTGTCGTGTCGTGTCGTTGTGTTGTGTTGTTGTGTCGTGTCGTGTCGTGTCGTGTCGTGTCGTGTCGTGTCGTGTCGTGTCGTTGTGTTGTGTTGTGTTGTTGTGTTGTGTCGTGTCGTGTCGTGTCGTGTCGTTGTGTCGTGTCGTGTCGTGTCGTTGTGTTGTGTTGTGTCGTGTCGTGTCGTGTCGTGTCGTGTCGTTGTGTTGTGTCGTGTTGTTGTGTCGTGTCGTGTCGTGTCGTGTCGTGTCGTGTCGTTGTGTTGTGTCGTGTCGTGTCGTGTCGTTGTGTTGTGTTGTGTCGTGTCGTGTTGTGTTGTGTTGTGTTGTGTGTTGTTGTGTTGTGTTGTGTTGTGTGTTGTTGTGTTGTGTTGTGTTGTGTTGTGTTGTGTTGTGTTGTGTCGTGTCGTGTCGTGTCGTGTGTTGTTGTGTGTTGTTGTGTGTTGTTGTGTCGTGTCGTGTCGTGTCGTGTCGTGTCGTGTCGTTGTGTCGTGTCGTGTCGTGTCGTTGTGTCGTGTCGTGTCGTGTCGTTGTGTTGTGTCGTGTCGTGTCGTGTCGTTGTGTTGTGTTGTGTCGTGTCGTGTTGTGTTGTGTTGTGTTGTGTGTTGTTGTGTCGTGTCGTGTCGTTGTGTTGTGTTGTGTTGTGTCGTGTTGTGTTGTGTTGTGTTGTGTCGTGTCGTGTCGTGTCGTGTGTTGTTGTGTGTTGTTGTGTGTTGTTGTGTCGTGTCGTGTCGTGTCGTGTCGTGTCGTGTCGTTGTGTCGTGTCGTGTCGTGTCGTTGTGTTGTGTCGTGTCGTGTCGTTGTGTCGTGTCGTGTCGTTGTGTCGTGTCGTGTCGTGTCGTGTCGTTGTGTTGTGTTGTGTCGTGTCGTGTCGTGTCGTTGTGTTGTGTTGTGTTGTGTCGTGTCGTGTCGTGTCGTGTCGTGTCGTGTCGTGTCGTGTCGTGTCGTGTCGTGTCGTTGTGTCGTGTCGTGTCGTGTCGTTGTGTTGTGTTGTGTCGTGTCGTGTCGTGTCGTGTCGTGTCGTTGTGTTGTGTTGTTGTGTCGTGTCGTGTCGTGTCGTGTCGTGTCGTTGTGTTGTGTCGTGTCGTGTCGTGTCGTGTCGTGTCGTTGTGTTGTGTCGTGTCGTGTCGTGTCGTGTCGTGTCGTGTCGTGTCGTGTCGTGTCGTTGTGTTGTGTCGTGTCGTGTCGTGTCGTGTCGTGTCGTGTCGTGTCGTGTCGTGTCGTTGTGTTGTGTTGTGTTGTGTTGTGTTGTGTTGTGTTGTGTGTTGTTGTGTGTTGTTGTGTGTTGTTGTGTGTCGTTGTGTTGTGTTGTGTTGTGTCGTGTCGTGTCGTGTCGTGTGTTGTTGTGTGTTGTTGTGTGTTGTTGTGTTGTGTTGTGTCGTGTCGTGTCGTGTCGTGTCGTGTCGTGTCGTGTGTTGTTGTGTGTTGTTGTGTGTTGTTGTGTTGTGTTGTGTCGTGTCGTGTCGTGTCGTTGTGTTGTGTGTTGTTGTGTGTTGTTGTGTTGTGTTGTGTTGTGTGTTGTCGTGTCGTGTCGTGTCGTTGTGTTGTGTTGTGTTGTGTTGTGTCGTGTCGTGTCGTGTCGTTGTGTTGTTGTGTTGTTGTGTGTTGTTGTGTTGTGTCGTGTCGTGTTGTGTCGTGTTGTGTTGTTGTGTGTTGTTGTGTTGTGTCGTGTCGTGTCGTGTTGTGTGTTGTTGTGTGTTGTTGTGTTGTGTCGTGTCGTGTTGTGTCGTGTTGTGTTGTTGTGTGTTGTTGTGTTGTGTCGTGTCGTGTCGTGTCGTTGTGTCGTGTCGTGTCGTGTCGTGTCGTTGTGTTGTGTTGTGTTGTTGTGTTGTGTCGTGTCGTGTCGTGTCGTGTCGTGTCGTGTCGTTGTGTCGTGTCGTGTCGTGTCGTTGTGTTGTGTTGTGTCGTGTCGTGTCGTGTCGTTGTGTTGTGTTGTTGTGTCGTGTCGTGTCGTGTCGTGTCGTGTCGTGTCGTGTCGTGTCGTGTCGTGTCGTGTCGTTGTGTTAGGGTTGTGTTGTGTTGTGTTGTGTTGTGTTGTGTGTTGTTGTGTGTTGTTGTGTGTTGTTGTGTGTCGTTGTGTTGTGTTGTGTTGTGTCGTGTCGTGTCGTGTCGTGTGTTGTTGTGTGTTGTTGTGTTGTGTCGTGTCGTGTCGTGTGTTGTTGTGTGTCGTTGTGTTGTGTTGTGTTGTGTTGTGTTGTGTGTTGTTGTGTGTTGTTGTGTGTTGTTGTGTTGTGTTGTGTTGTGTGTTGTTGTGTGTCGTTGTGTTGTGTTGTGTTGTGTTGTGTTGTGTTGTGTCGTGTCGTGTCGTGTCGTGTCGTGTCGTGTCGTTGTGTTGTGTTGTGTTGTGTTGTGTTGTGTTGTGTTGTGTGTTGTTGTGTGTTGTTGTGTGTCGTTGTGTTGTGTTGTGTTGTGTCGTGTCGTGTCGTGTCGTGTGTTGTTGTGTGTTGTTGTGTTGTGTCGTGTCGTTGTGTTGTGTCGTGTCGTGTCGTGTCGTTGTGTTGTGTTGTGTTGTGTTGTGTTGTGTGTTGTTGTGTGTTGTTGTGTGTTGTTGTGTTGTTGTGTGTTGTTGTGTGTTGTTGTGTTGTGTTGTGTCGTGTCGTGTCGTTGTGTTGTGTTGTGTTGTGTTGTGTCGTGTCGTGTCGTGTCGTTGTGTTGTTGTGTGTTGTTGTGTTGTTGTTGTGTGTCGTTGTGTCGTGTCGTGTCGTGTCGTGTCGTGTCGTTGTGTCGTGTCGTGTCGTTGTGTCGTGTCGTGTTGTTGTGTTGTGTCGTGTCGTGTCGTGTCGTGTCGTGTCGTGTCGTTGTGTCGTGTCGTGTCGTGTCGTGTCGTTGTGTTGTGTTGTTGTGTCGTGTCGTGTCGTGTCGTGTCGTGTCGTGTCGTCGTGTCGTGTCGTGTCGTGTCGTGTCGTGTCGTGTCGTTGTGTTGTGTTGTGTCGTGTCGTGTCGTGTCGTGTCGTGTCGTTGTGTTGTGTTGTTGTGTCGTGTCGTGTCGTGTCGTGTCGTGTCGTGTCGTTGTGTTGTGTTGTGTCGTGTCGTGTCGTGTCGTGTCGTGTCGTTGTGTTGTGTTGTTGTGTCGTGTCGTGTCGTGTCGTGTCGTGTCGTGTCGTGTCGTGTCGTGTCGTGTCGTTGTGTCGTGTCGTGTCGTGTCGTTGTGTTGTGTTGTGTCGTGTCGTGTCGTGTCGTTGTGTTGTGTTGTTGTGTCGTGTCGTGTCGTGTCGTGTCGTGTCGTGTCGTGTCGTGTCGTGTCGTGTCGTGTCGTGTCGTTGTGTTGTGTTGTTGTGTCGTGTCGTGTCGTGTCGTGTCGTTGTGTCGTGTCGTGTCGTGTCGTTGTGTTGTGTTGTGTCGTGTCGTGTCGTGTCGTGTCGTGTCGTTGTGTTGTGTCGTGTTGTTGTGTTGTGTCGTGTCGTGTCGTGTCGTGTCGTGTCGTGTCGTTGTGTTGTGTCGTGTCGTGTCGTGTCGTTGTGTTGTGTTGTGTCGTGTCGTGTCGTGTTGTGTTGTGTTGTGTTGTGTGTTGTTGTGTTGTGTGTTGTTGTGTTGTGTTGTGTTGTGTTGTGTTGTGTTGTGTGTTGTTGTGTTGTGTTGTGTTGTGTGTTGTCGTGTCGTGTTGTGTTGTGTTGTGTTGTGTTGTGTTGTGTTGTGTCGTGTTGTGTTGTGTTGTGTGTTGTTGTGTTGTGTTGTGTTGTGTGTCGTTGTGTTGTGTTGTGTTGTGTGTTGTTGTGTTGTGTTGTGTGTTGTCGTGTCGTGTCGTGTCGTTGTGTTGTGTTGTGTTGTGTTGTGTCGTGTTGTGTTGTGTTGTGTGTTGTCGTGTTGTGTTGTGTTGTGTGTCGTTGTGTTGTGTTGTGTCGTGTTGTGTTGTGTTGTGTTGTGTGTTGTTGTGTTGTGTTGTGTTGTGTGTTGTCGTGTCGTGTCGTGTCGTTGTGTTGTGTTGTGTTGTGTTGTGTCGTGTCGTGTCGTGTCGTGTTGTGTTGTGTTGTGTTGTGTTGTGTTGTGTGTTGTTGTGTGTTGTTGTGTGTTGTTGTGTGTCGTTGTGTTGTGTTGTGTTGTGTCGTGTCGTGTCGTGTCGTGTGTTGTTGTGTGTTGTTGTGTGTTGTTGTGTTGTGTTGTGTCGTGTCGTGTCGTGTCGTGTCGTGTCGTGTGTTGTTGTGTGTTGTTGTGTGTTGTTGTGTTGTGTTGTGTCGTGTCGTGTCGTGTCGTTGTGTTGTGTGTTGTTGTGTGTTGTTGTGTTGTGTTGTGTTGTGTGTTGTCGTGTCGTGTCGTGTCGTTGTGTTGTGTTGTGTTGTGTTGTGTCGTGTCGTGTCGTGTCGTTGTGTTGTTGTGTTGTTGTGTGTTGTTGTGTTGTGTCGTGTCGTGTTGTGTCGTGTTGTGTTGTTGTGTGTTGTTGTGTTGTGTCGTGTCGTGTCGTGTTGTGTGTTGTTGTGTGTTGTTGTGTTGTGTCGTGTCGTGTTGTGTCGTGTTGTGTTGTTGTGTGTTGTTGTGTTGTGTCGTGTCGTGTCGTGTCGTTGTGTCGTGTCGTGTCGTGTCGTGTCGTTGTGTTGTGTTGTGTCGTGTCGTGTTGTGTGTTGTTGTGTGTTGTTGTGTTGTGTCGTGTCGTGTTGTGTCGTGTTGTGTTGTTGTGTGTTGTTGTGTTGTGTCGTGTCGTGTCGTGTCGTGTCGTGTCGTGTCGTTGTGTCGTGTCGTGTCGTGTCGTTGTGTTGTGTTGTGTCGTGTCGTGTCGTGTCGTTGTGTTGTGTTGTTGTGTCGTGTCGTGTCGTGTCGTGTCGTGTCGTGTCGTGTCGTGTCGTTGTGTTGTGTTGTGTCGTGTCGTGTCGTGTCGTGTCGTGTCGTGTCGTGTCGTTGTGTTAGGGTTGTGTTGTGTTGTGTTGTGTTGTGTTGTGTGTTGTTGTGTGTTGTTGTGTGTTGTTGTGTGTCGTTGTGTTGTGTTGTGTTGTGTCGTGTCGTGTCGTGTCGTGTGTTGTTGTGTGTTGTTGTGTTGTGTCGTGTCGTGTCGTGTCGTTGTGTTGTGTTGTGTTGTGTTGTGTTGTGTGTTGTTGTGTGTTGTTGTGTGTTGTTGTGTTGTGTTGTGTTGTGTGTTGTTGTGTGTCGTTGTGTTGTGTTGTGTTGTGTTGTGTTGTGTTGTGTCGTGTCGTGTCGTGTCGTGTCGTGTCGTTGTGTTGTGTTGTGTTGTGTTGTGTTGTGTTGTGTGTTGTTGTGTGTTGTTGTGTGTCGTTGTGTTGTGTTGTGTTGTGTCGTGTCGTGTCGTGTCGTGTGTTGTTGTGTGTTGTTGTGTTGTGTCGTGTCGTTGTGTTGTGTCGTGTCGTGTCGTGTCGTTGTGTTGTGTTGTGTTGTGTTGTGTTGTGTGTTGTTGTGTGTTGTTGTGTGTTGTTGTGTTGTTGTGTGTTGTTGTGTGTTGTTGTGTTGTGTTGTGTCGTGTCGTGTCGTTGTGTTGTGTTGTTGTGTCGTGTCGTGTCGTGTCGTGTCGTGTCGTGTCGTGTCGTGTCGTGTCGTGTCGTGTCGTTGTGTCGTGTCGTGTCGTGTCGTTGTGTTGTGTTGTGTCGTGTCGTGTCGTGTCGTTGTGTTGTGTTGTTGTGTCGTGTCGTGTCGTGTCGTGTCGTGTCGTGTCGTGTCGTGTCGTGTCGTTGTGTTGTGTTGTGTTGTTGTGTTGTGTCGTGTCGTGTCGTGTCGTGTCGTTGTGTCGTGTCGTGTCGTGTCGTTGTGTTGTGTTGTGTCGTGTCGTGTCGTGTCGTGTCGTGTCGTTGTGTTGTGTCGTGTTGTTGTGTCGTGTCGTGTCGTGTCGTGTCGTGTCGTGTCGTTGTGTTGTGTCGTGTCGTGTCGTGTCGTTGTGTTGTGTTGTGTCGTGTCGTGTTGTGTTGTGTTGTGTTGTGTGTTGTTGTGTTGTGTTGTGTTGTGTGTTGTTGTGTTGTGTTGTGTTGTGTTGTGTTGTGTTGTGTTGTGTCGTGTCGTGTCGTGTCGTGTGTTGTTGTGTGTTGTTGTGTGTTGTTGTGTCGTGTCGTGTCGTGTCGTGTCGTGTCGTGTCGTTGTGTCGTGTCGTGTCGTGTCGTTGTGTCGTGTCGTGTCGTGTCGTTGTGTTGTGTCGTGTCGTGTCGTGTCGTTGTGTTGTGTTGTGTCGTGTCGTGTTGTGTTGTGTTGTGTTGTGTGTTGTTGTGTCGTGTCGTGTCGTTGTGTTGTGTTGTGTTGTGTCGTGTTGTGTTGTGTTGTGTTGTGTCGTGTCGTGTCGTGTCGTGTGTTGTTGTGTGTTGTTGTGTGTTGTTGTGTCGTGTCGTGTCGTGTCGTGTCGTGTCGTGTCGTTGTGTCGTGTCGTGTCGTGTCGTTGTGTTGTGTCGTGTCGTGTCGTTGTGTCGTGTCGTGTCGTTGTGTCGTGTCGTGTCGTGTCGTGTCGTTGTGTTGTGTTGTGTCGTGTCGTGTCGTGTCGTTGTGTTGTGTTGTGTTGTGTCGTGTCGTGTCGTGTCGTGTCGTGTCGTGTCGTGTCGTGTCGTGTCGTGTCGTGTCGTTGTGTCGTGTCGTGTCGTGTCGTTGTGTTGTGTTGTGTCGTGTCGTGTCGTGTCGTGTCGTGTCGTTGTGTTGTGTTGTTGTGTCGTGTCGTGTCGTGTCGTGTCGTGTCGTTGTGTTGTGTCGTGTCGTGTCGTGTCGTGTCGTGTCGTTGTGTTGTGTCGTGTCGTGTCGTGTCGTGTCGTGTCGTGTCGTGTCGTGTCGTGTCGTTGTGTTGTGTCGTGTCGTGTCGTGTCGTGTCGTGTCGTGTCGTGTCGTGTCGTGTCGTGTCGTTGTGTTGTGTTGTGTTGTGTTGTGTTGTGTTGTGTTGTGTGTTGTTGTGTGTTGTTGTGTGTTGTTGTGTGTCGTTGTGTTGTGTTGTGTTGTGTCGTGTCGTGTCGTGTCGTGTGTTGTTGTGTGTTGTTGTGTGTTGTTGTGTTGTGTTGTGTCGTGTCGTGTCGTGTCGTGTCGTGTCGTGTCGTGTGTTGTTGTGTGTTGTTGTGTGTTGTTGTGTTGTGTTGTGTCGTGTCGTGTCGTGTCGTTGTGTTGTGTGTTGTTGTGTGTTGTTGTGTTGTGTTGTGTTGTGTGTTGTCGTGTCGTGTCGTGTCGTTGTGTTGTGTTGTGTTGTGTTGTGTCGTGTCGTGTCGTGTCGTTGTGTTGTTGTGTTGTTGTGTGTTGTTGTGTTGTGTCGTGTCGTGTTGTGTCGTGTTGTGTTGTTGTGTGTTGTTGTGTTGTGTCGTGTCGTGTCGTGTTGTGTGTTGTTGTGTGTTGTTGTGTTGTGTCGTGTCGTGTTGTGTCGTGTTGTGTTGTTGTGTGTTGTTGTGTTGTGTCGTGTCGTGTCGTGTCGTTGTGTCGTGTCGTGTCGTGTCGTGTCGTTGTGTTGTGTTGTGTTGTTGTGTTGTGTCGTGTCGTGTCGTGTCGTGTCGTGTCGTGTCGTTGTGTCGTGTCGTGTCGTTGTGTTGTGTTGTGTCGTGTCGTGTCGTGTCGTTGTGTTGTGTTGTTGTGTCGTGTCGTGTCGTGTCGTGTCGTGTCGTGTCGTGTCGTGTCGTGTCGTGTCGTGTCGTTGTGTTAGGGTTGTGTTGTGTTGTGTTGTGTTGTGTTGTGTGTTGTTGTGTGTTGTTGTGTGTTGTTGTGTGTCGTTGTGTTGTGTTGTGTTGTGTCGTGTCGTGTCGTGTCGTGTGTTGTTGTGTGTTGTTGTGTTGTGTCGTGTCGTGTCGTGTGTTGTTGTGTGTCGTTGTGTTGTGTTGTGTTGTGTTGTGTTGTGTGTTGTTGTGTGTTGTTGTGTGTTGTTGTGTTGTGTTGTGTTGTGTGTTGTTGTGTGTCGTTGTGTTGTGTTGTGTTGTGTTGTGTTGTGTTGTGTCGTGTCGTGTCGTGTCGTGTCGTGTCGTGTCGTTGTGTTGTGTTGTGTTGTGTTGTGTTGTGTTGTGTTGTGTGTTGTTGTGTGTTGTTGTGTGTCGTTGTGTTGTGTTGTGTTGTGTCGTGTCGTGTCGTGTCGTGTGTTGTTGTGTGTTGTTGTGTTGTGTCGTGTCGTTGTGTTGTGTCGTGTCGTGTCGTGTCGTTGTGTTGTGTTGTGTTGTGTTGTGTTGTGTGTTGTTGTGTGTTGTTGTGTGTTGTTGTGTTGTTGTGTGTTGTTGTGTGTTGTTGTGTTGTGTTGTGTCGTGTCGTGTCGTTGTGTTGTGTTGTGTTGTGTTGTGTCGTGTCGTGTCGTGTCGTTGTGTTGTTGTGTGTTGTTGTGTTGTTGTTGTGTGTCGTTGTGTCGTGTCGTGTCGTGTCGTGTCGTGTCGTTGTGTCGTGTCGTGTCGTTGTGTCGTGTCGTGTTGTTGTGTTGTGTCGTGTCGTGTCGTGTCGTGTCGTGTCGTGTCGTTGTGTCGTGTCGTGTCGTGTCGTGTCGTTGTGTTGTGTTGTTGTGTCGTGTCGTGTCGTGTCGTGTCGTGTCGTGTCGTCGTGTCGTGTCGTGTCGTGTCGTGTCGTGTCGTGTCGTTGTGTTGTGTTGTGTCGTGTCGTGTCGTGTCGTGTCGTGTCGTGTCGTTGTGTTGTGTTGTTGTGTCGTGTCGTGTCGTGTCGTGTCGTGTCGTGTCGTTGTGTTGTGTTGTGTCGTGTCGTGTCGTGTCGTGTCGTGTCGTTGTGTTGTGTTGTTGTGTCGTGTCGTGTCGTGTCGTGTCGTGTCGTGTCGTGTCGTGTCGTGTCGTGTCGTTGTGTCGTGTCGTGTCGTGTCGTTGTGTTGTGTTGTGTCGTGTCGTGTCGTGTCGTTGTGTTGTGTTGTTGTGTCGTGTCGTGTCGTGTCGTGTCGTGTCGTGTCGTGTCGTGTCGTGTCGTGTCGTGTCGTGTCGTTGTGTTGTGTTGTTGTGTCGTGTCGTGTCGTGTCGTGTCGTTGTGTCGTGTCGTGTCGTGTCGTTGTGTTGTGTTGTGTCGTGTCGTGTCGTGTCGTGTCGTGTCGTTGTGTTGTGTCGTGTTGTTGTGTTGTGTCGTGTCGTGTCGTGTCGTGTCGTGTCGTGTCGTTGTGTTGTGTCGTGTCGTGTCGTGTCGTTGTGTTGTGTTGTGTCGTGTCGTGTCGTGTTGTGTTGTGTTGTGTTGTGTGTTGTTGTGTTGTGTGTTGTTGTGTTGTGTTGTGTTGTGTTGTGTTGTGTTGTGTGTTGTTGTGTTGTGTTGTGTTGTGTGTTGTCGTGTCGTGTTGTGTTGTGTTGTGTTGTGTTGTGTTGTGTTGTGTCGTGTTGTGTTGTGTTGTGTGTTGTTGTGTTGTGTTGTGTTGTGTGTCGTTGTGTTGTGTTGTGTTGTGTGTTGTTGTGTTGTGTTGTGTGTTGTCGTGTCGTGTCGTGTCGTTGTGTTGTGTTGTGTTGTGTTGTGTCGTGTTGTGTTGTGTTGTGTGTTGTCGTGTTGTGTTGTGTTGTGTGTCGTTGTGTTGTGTTGTGTCGTGTTGTGTTGTGTTGTGTTGTGTGTTGTTGTGTTGTGTTGTGTTGTGTGTTGTCGTGTCGTGTCGTGTCGTTGTGTTGTGTTGTGTTGTGTTGTGTCGTGTCGTGTCGTGTCGTGTTGTGTGTTGTTGTGTTGTGTCGTGTCGTGTCGTGTTGTGTGTTGTTGTGTGTTGTTGTGTTGTGTTGTGTTGTGTCGTGTCGTGTCGTGTTGTGTGTTGTTGTGTGTTGTTGTGTGTCGTTGTGTCGTGTCGTGTCGTGTCGTGTCGTTGTGTTGTGTTGTGTCGTGTTGTGTTGTGTCGTGTCGTGTCGTGTCGTGTTGTGTTGTGTCGTGTCGTTGTGTTGTGTTGTGTCGTGTCGTTGTGTTGTGTCGTTGTGTCGTGTCGTGTCGTGTCGTGTCGTTGTGTTGTGTTGTGTCGTGTTGTGTTGTGTCGTGTCGTGTCGTGTCGTGTTGTGTCGTGTCGTTGTGTTGTGTCGTTGTGTCGTGTCGTGTCGTGTTGTGTGTTGTTGTGTGTTGTTGTGTGTCGTTGTGTCGTGTCGTGTCGTGTCGTGTCGTTGTGTTGTGTTGTTGTGTGTTGTTGTGTGTCGTTGTGTCGTGTCGTGTCGTGTCGTGTCGTTGTGTTGTGTCGTGTCGTGTCGTGTCGTGTCGTGTCGTGTCGTGTCGTGTCGTGTCGTTGTGTCGTGTCGTGTCGTGTCGTGTCGTTGTGTTGTGTTGTGTCGTGTTGTGTCGTGTCGTTGTGTTGTGTTGTTGTGTCGTGTCGTGTCGTGTCGTGTCGTGTCGTTGTGTCGTGTCGTGTCGTGTCGTTGTGTTGTGTTGTTGTGTTGTGTCGTGTCGTGTCGTGTCGTGTCGTTGTGTTGTGTCGTGTCGTGTCGTGTCGTGTCGTGTCGTGTCGTGTCGTTGTGTTGTGTTGTGTCGTGTCGTGTCGTGTCGTTGTGTTGTGTTGTTGTGTCGTGTCGTGTCGTGTCGTGTCGTTGTGTCGTGTCGTGTCGTGTCGTTGTGTTGTGTTGTGTTGTGTCGTGTTGTGTTGTGTTGTGTTGTGTCGTGTCGTGTCGTGTCGTGTGTTGTTGTGTGTTGTTGTGTGTTGTTGTGTCGTGTCGTGTCGTGTCGTGTCGTGTCGTGTCGTTGTGTCGTGTCGTGTCGTGTCGTTGTGTTGTGTCGTGTCGTGTCGTTGTGTCGTGTCGTGTCGTTGTGTCGTGTCGTGTCGTGTCGTTGTGTTGTGTTGTGTTGTGTCGTGTCGTGTCGTGTCGTTGTGTTGTGTTGTGTTGTGTTGTGTCGTGTCGTGTCGTGTCGTTGTGTCGTGTCGTGTCGTGTCGTTGTGTTGTGTTGTGTCGTGTCGTGTCGTGTCGTTGTGTTGTGTTGTTGTGTCGTGTCGTGTCGTGTCGTGTCGTGTCGTGTCGTGTCGTTGTGTTGTGTTGTTGTGTCGTGTCGTGTCGTGTCGTGTCGTGTCGTGTCGTGTCGTCGTGTCGTGTCGTGTCGTTGTGTCGTGTCGTGTCGTGTCGTGTCGTTGTGTCGTGTCGTGTCGTGTCGTTGTGTCGTGTCGTGTCGTGTCGTGTCGTGTCGTCGTGTCGTGTCGTGTCGTTGTGTTGTGTTGTGTTGTTGTGTTGTGTCGTGTCGTGTCGTGTCGTGTCGTGTCGTTGTGTCGTGTCGTGTCGTGTCGTGTCGTTGTGTCGTGTCGTGTCGTGTCGTTGTGTTGTGTCGTGTCGTGTCGTGTCGTTGTGTTGTGTTGTTGTGTCGTGTCGTGTCGTGTCGTGTCGTGTCGTGTCGTGTCGTTGTGTCGTGTCGTGTCGTTGTGTTGTGTTGTGTTGTTGTGTTGTGTCGTGTCGTGTCGTGTCGTGTCGTGTCGTTGTGTCGTGTCGTGTCGTGTCGTTGTGTTGTGTTGTTGTGTCGTGTCGTGTCGTGTCGTGTCGTGTCGTGTCGTGTCGTGTCGTGTCGTGTCGTGTCGTGTCGTTGTGTTGTGTCGTGTCGTGTCGTGTCGTGTCGTTGTGTCGTGTCGTGTCGTGTCGTTGTGTTGTGTTGTGTTGTGTTGTGTTGTGTCGTGTCGTGTCGTGTCGTGTGTTGTTGTGTGTTGTTGTGTGTTGTTGTGTCGTGTCGTGTCGTGTCGTGTCGTGTCGTGTCGTGTCGTTGTGTCGTGTCGTGTCGTTGTGTTGTGTCGTGTCGTGTCGTGTCGTTGTGTTGTGTTGTGTTGTGTTGTGTCGTGTCGTGTCGTGTCGTGTCGTTGTGTCGTGTCGTGTCGTGTCGTGTCGTTGTGTTGTGTTGTGTTGTGTCGTGTCGTGTCGTGTCGTGTCGTGTCGTTGTGTTGTGTTGTGTTGTGTCGTGTCGTGTCGTGTCGTGTCGTTGTGTTGTGTTGTGTTGTGTCGTGTCGTGTCGTGTCGTGTCGTGTCGTGTCGTTGTGTTGTGTCGTGTCGTGTCGTGTCGTGTCGTGTCGTTGTGTCGTGTCGTGTCGTGTCGTGTCGTTGTGTTGTGTTGTGTTGTGTCGTGTCGTGTCGTGTCGTGTCGTGTCGTGTCGTGTCGTGTCGTGTCGTGTCGTGTCGTGTCGTTGTGTTGTGTTGTGTTGTGTCGTGTCGTGTCGTGTCGTGTCGTGTCGTTGTGTTGTGTTGTGTCGTGTCGTGTCGTGTCGTGTGTTGTTGTGTGTTGTTGTGTGTTGTTGTGTTGTGTTGTGTTGTGTCGTGTCGTGTCGTATCGTGTCGTGTTGTGTGTTGTTGTGTGTTGTTGTGTGTGTTGTTGTGTTGTGTTGTGTGTTGTTGTGTTGTGTTGTGTGTTGTTGTGTGTTGTTGTGTTGTGTGTTGTGTGTCCAGCTCATCAGTGTGTGTGTGTTTCAGCTCCGTTGTCGTGGCGACAGAAACAGAATCTGCTTCGTGGCTGGAACTTCTTCCTTCGTCTCCAAAACGTCACGAGACTCGTTCAACACCAACACAGACGTCCCGTCGCCATGTAAACACCTTTATTTATTATATATTTATTATATATTTATTAGGGCCGGGACTCGATTAAAAAAATGAATCGACTTAATCAGAGGGTTTGTAATTAATTAATCGCAATTAATCGCATTTTAATCGCATATAAATATTTGACCTGAGAACAGTGAGAACATGGATTTTAGTATACCATTGAATGACTGAATACATAAGCTTAAGCATTCAAGGTGGTACTTAACCAAGACCAACAGACTAGGGATGCAGATTATCGATTAATTCATTAATGATATTTGGTACATACAGATTAAATGGTATTTCCTTCCAATACACTATGATGATTACTGTAGTATTTAACTAGGCTACTTAAATCACAGTAGCATAAACTGATTTGTTGAACTCAGCCTGATGTAAACATTAATAAAACTCAGTAACCAATCACACAGCAGCTCCATGTTGTCCCTGTGTGATGTTCAGGGACAGGTCAGGACAGTCTGAAGACAGAGCTCTGAGGGTGAAGTCCTATCATAATGAGATGAGCTGCACCTGTGACAGTGACAGGTCATAGATATAGCGCTGCAGCTGAGCAATTAGCGCGATATAGCGCATTTAGCGTGCGCCCGTGTCTGTGTATCTATGTGCAGGCAGAGATCAGAGATGGTGTTTTAAATAACCATGCTAGTGTTTCACCAGCTCTCATCTCTGCCAGTCAGCCTCTCAAACTGCCGCCTCTCTCGCGTGCGGGCGCACCGCACGTAGACACATGTGAGGAAATGCGTTAATTTTTCTTACACGTTAATTTTTGTGTAATCAATTAATCGTAATTAACGCGTTAAAGTCCCGGCCCTAATATTTATCTATTATATATTTATCTATCATATATTTATATATTATCTATCATATATGTATATATTTATATATGTATATATTATCTATCAGGAAGAGAAGAGAAAACCAGCACCCTCCAATCAGCTCCTTTTAACTTTTTATTGTGGGACAGGCAGGCAGGACAAACGTCTGTCCTGCCTGTCCCACAATAAAAAGTTAAAAGGAGCTGATTGGAGGGTGCTGGTTTTCTCTTCTCTTCTTGTTTGCCTTGGCCGTGCACCTCCACATGAGAGTTTTTTTCTCCTTTTTTGAGATTCAGGGTGAGTGCTCACTACCTCCGTTCTATATTATCTATCAGGCCACTACGAGGGTTATATATTTATATATGTATATATTATATATCTTCAGGTCACTACTCGGTGAACCACCACCTCTCCATCCAGCGCAGCTCCAACGCCGTCCTGTCGCCCTTCAAGTCCAAGACCAGCAGAGTCCCTGTTGCCGTGGACAACCACATCCCAGGTCCAGGGGCCTACAGCCCCCACCAGGCCGCCCCCCCGGCCCCGAGGACGCTGTTACCGTGGTAACACACCACACACACACACACACACACACACACACACACACACACACACTGACTGAGTGAGGCGCAGGCTTGGGGAGTAACGGACATGTAGCAGCGTTACGTAATCAGGATACAAAGGGTAACTGTAGTAACTGTAGTCCGTTACAAGTACAGAAAAACCCTGTAATCAGATTACCGGTACATTGGATAAAAACGGAGATTACTTAGCTGATTACTTCACATTTTAAAAATCAACCACAGGCTGTAGAGCGGCCGTAGAAGCCACTCACCGGCTCGTTGTAGTTTCAGAGGTGAGGCACACAGACAGAGCAGCTCTGCCTCTTCTGCCCGTACGGTGTGTGTGTGTGTGTGTGTGTGTGTGTGTGTGTGTGTGTGTGTGTGTGTGTGTGTGTGTGTGTGTGTGTGTGTGTGTGTGTGTGTGTGTGTGTGGCTGAAGCTCCGCTGCCTCTTAACGTAACTCTACTGAGTGTGAGCGGCACGTAAGTTCACGTTCCTTTCGTGAATTGTAAACACAGTCGCCCCCTCGGTTTTAGCTTCCAGCAGTTTAGCAGCTAATTCAACAGCAGTGATGGATAACTGGACCGGAGAGGCTCAACATGAGCTTCATCTGAGGAATAAACGGCAGCTTTTACCTGACGGGAGACCGACGCCTGAGCTACGGTAGCTAACAGCTAGCAGCTAACAGGTTACAGCTAGCAGCTTTTACCTGACGGAGACCGATGCCTGAGCTACGGTAGCTAGCAGCTAACAGCTAACAGGTTACAGCTAGCAGCTTTTACCTGACGGAGACCGATGCCTGAGCTACGGTAGCTAGCAGCTAACAGCTAACAGGTTACAGCTAGCAGCTTTTACCTGACGGAGACCGACGCCTGAGCTACGGTAGCTAACAGCTAGCAGCTAACAGCTAACAGCTAACAGGTTACAGGTTACAGCTAGCAGCTTTTACCTGACGGGAGACCAACGGCTGAGCTACGGTAGCTAACGGCTAGCAGCTAACAGCTAACAGGTTACAGCTAGCAGCTTTTACCTGACGGGAGACCGACGCCTGAGCTACGGTAGCTAACAGCTAGCAGCTAACAGGTTACAGCTAGCAGCTTTTACCTGACGGAGACCGATGCCTGAGCTACGGTAGCTAGCAGCTAACAGCTAACAGGTTACAGCTAGCAGCTTTTACCTGACGGGAGACCAACGGCTGAGCTACGGTAGCTAACGGCTAGCAGCTAACAGCTAACAGGTTACAGCTAGCAGCTTTTACCTGACGGGAGACCGACGCCTGAGCTACGGTAGCTAACAGCTAGCAGCTAACAGGTTACAGCTAGCAGCTTTTACCTGACGGAGACCGATGCCTGAGCTACGGTAGCTAGCAGCTAACAGCTAACAGGTTACAGCTAGCAGCTTTTACCTGACGGAGACCGACGCCTGAGCTACGGTAGCTAACAGCTAGCAGCTAACAGCTAACAGCTAACAGGTTACAGGTTACAGCTAGCAGCTTTTACCTGACGGGAGACCAACGGCTGAGCTACGGTAGCTAACGGCTAGCAGCTAACAGCTAACAGGTTACAGCTAGCAGCTTTTACCTGACGGGAGACCAACGGCTGAGCTACGGTAGCTAACGGCTAGCAGCTAACAGCTAACAGGTTACAGCTAGCAGCTTTTACCTGACGGGAGACCGACGCCTGAGCTACGGTAGCTAACAGCTAGCAGCTAACAGGTTACAGCTAGCAGCTTTTACCTGACGGAGACCGATGCCTGAGCTACGGTAGCTAGCAGCTAACAGCTAACAGGTTACAGCTAGCAGCTTTTACCTGACGGGAGACCAACGGCTGAGCTACGGTAGCTAACGGCTAGCAGCTAACAGCTAACAGGTTACAGCTAGCAGCTTTTACCTGACGGGAGACCGACGCCTGAGCTACGGTAGCTAACAGCTAGCAGCTAACAGGTTACAGCTAGCAGCTTTTACCTGACGGAGACCGATGCCTGAGCTACGGTAGCTAGCAGCTAACAGCTAACAGGTTACAGCTAGCAGCTTTTACCTGACGGAGACCGACGCCTGAGCTACGGTAGCTAACAGCTAGCAGCTAACAGCTAACAGCTAACAGGTTACAGGTTACAGCTAGCAGCTTTTACCTGACGGGAGACCAACGGCTGAGCTACGGTAGCTAACGGCTAGCAGCTAACAGCTAACAGGTTACAGCTAGCAGCTTTTACCTGACGGGAGACCAACGGCTGAGCTACGGTAGCTAACGGCTAGCAGCTAACAGCTAACAGGTTACAGCTAGCAGCTTTTACCTGACGGGAGACCAACGGCTGAGCTACGGTAGCTAACGGCTAGCAGCTAACAGCTAACAGGTTACAGCTAGCAGTTTTTACCTGACGGGAGACCAACGGCTGAGCTACGGTAGCTAACAGCTAGCAGCTAACAGCTAACAGGTTACAGCTAGCAGTTTTTACCTGACGGGAGACCAACGGCTGAGCTACGGTAGCTAACGGCTAGCAGCTAACAGGTTACAGCTAGCAGCTTTTACCTGACGGGAGACCAACGGCTGAGCTACGGTAGCTAACGGCTAGCAGCTAACAGCTAACAGGTTACAGCTAGCAGTTTTTACCTGACGGGAGACCAACGGCTGAGCTACGGTAGCTAACAGCTAGCAGCTAACAGCTAACAGGTTACAGCTAGCAGTTTTTACCTGACGGAGACCGACGCCTGAGCTACGGTAGCTAACAGCTAGCAGCTAACAGCCAGGTTACAGACTTTCTCTCTCTCTCCCTCCCTCTCTTACACACACACGCGCGCACACACACACACACACACACACACACGGCCCAGGTTGTCTGTCACATCTGTTGTAAACCTTGTAATAATGGCTTGTTGAGTAGTTAACATTATTGTTGCTTCGGTTTGAGTGTGTACTAACTCGTGGTTTGTGCCGCGGCTGTCACTAATGTTGATAAAGTGATGATTTACAATCAAGAGTTTATCCGTTGTGTTTTATTTTGAAATTTAGCGGATGCTCGGTGCGTTTCATTTCCTGTTTCCTCTGCGTGGATTGATGCGTGATGGCTGCGTGACTGAATTTGCATGTTTGGTATTAAAGTAATCCAAAAGTAACTAAATGTAATCCGTTACATTACTTTAATTTTGTGGTACTTAGAGTAAGTTACTAATTACATTTTCTAACAGGTAACTTGTAATTGTACTGGAATACATTTTTAAAGTAACCCTCCCAACCTGAGGCGATGCACCTGGACGTCTCAGTCTGCTGCATGTTGCTGCTTGGTAGCAGCGTGTGTAGCTCATGGATGTATTATATTAACGGTGTAGCTACATGGAGCCGTTCAGATGGAGCGTCTTCTACCTGCTTTACTGTCATCATAGACGACGCTCGCCTCCAAGATGTAGAACGTGTTTTATAGAAGAGAAACAGCCGGAGGAACATGAAAGTATAAATCTGAACGCAGCTCAAACAGGGTTCTTACGGATCCTTAAAAACTCTTAAAAGGCATTGGATTCATTAATCTAAAAACAAGGCCTTCATTGGCATTAAAATGTCTTAAATCAATTTTTCAAACGTCTTAAAAATGTAAAAAACACATGGTAAGTGGTATTTTATGGTTGTAATTAGTCTCAAATCTCAAAATAACTGGTAACATTCAGACATAGAGAAGTTAGTGGCGGCCGTCAACGCTAAATCTCTCACCGCCTCCAGCTCCAGAGTCAGTGTTTTTTGTTTGTTTTTTTCAGACTTTTTATGCATTTATTTTGAAAGGACAGCTGGAAAGAGACATTTATTTTGAAAGGACAGCTGGAAAGAGACATTTATTTTGAAAGGACAGCTGGAAAGAGACACAATGTTCATGTAGCAGTCACTTTACCTTGGAAGTGGGTCAAATTGTCCCTAACTCTATGTAATTGATGTGGTGTTTTTCTTTTTCTTTTTTCTGCATTTGTGTTTATTATGAAGTCGGTCTTAAATTTCATTTCAAGTGGCTTTAAAAAAGTCTTAAATTTAACTTGGCTTCAGCTGTAGGAACCCTGTCAAAGCCTCCGACCGATCTGGTGCCTCAGCGCGGCACCGAGCTCTGTCCTCCTCCGTGTTTCAGCCGGTTCGATACCGCGGAGCTACACAACGTGGGATTCGAACCGGGGACGCCTGCATTGAGGACTGTAGCCTCCACATGGGGCGGCCGCCTCAACCACTGCGCCACACACCGCCCCATAGTGCTTCTTCTTCATTATATTTGATAGTTTATTATCTAAACTTCAACCTCAGAGCTCAGAGTTCTCTGTCTTCAGACTGTCCCGACTGTCCCTGAACACCACACAACATGGAGCTGCTTATTGAGTTGTATTAATATTTACATAGGATGAGTTCAACCAATCAGCTCCTGTGATTTAAGTAGTTAAATAATAAAATATAGTTAATAACATAATAACAGTGTAGTGGCAGGAAAGACCCTGTACCAAGAGACTCATTCTGGGTCACAGTAGAAGTGTTTTTACTGTTCTCTGATTGGTCCCTCAGCATCATTTAAAGCTTAAATAAGCTGCTACAGATGTTAGTTTAGAGCCCTGGATGCTACAACGTTCAGCTTCTTATCCTGAGGGACGTTTAGCTTCTCAGGAGAATCGCTGCTCATCAGTCGTTCAGGTTTAACAGGAGCGAAGGTTGTGAAAGGGTTAATACATCTGGACCCGAGTCTCGTGCTGAAACTGACTGTAAATTCACCTTTAAAGTTGCCCCGAGGGGGTCGGTGTCTAGTCACCTTCTTTACCCCTGAGGAGTTTATTATTTATTTATTTAAAGGGACAATGCACATGAATGAACATAATAAAATGTAACGGTGCCAGTGTTTCAGACTGTTTGCACCCTGAGCTTGGTTTAGTTTAGTTTAGTTTATTTAGATCCCATTAGCTTTAGCCAGAGCGATAGATATAACAGAGTGGCGACACTCCCATAGGACTCCGTTGTAAAAAATGGCGGGCCGACTTCCGGGTCATGGAGCCCTCAATAGTTCCAAACATTCCTCCCGCGGCGCTGGACCACGTCTGTTTCTATGGCTGAACAGCAAGAAACTACTGAGCTACGTTGATGAAATACCGACCAATTTTAAGTCATAAAGTGGTAATAATCTTTCCCAAGTACAGTAACCATGTTGACTTAACAAAATAAAAATTATTAGACTGATCGGTTCATCAAAAACATTGATTTATTTACGTAACTGTGGTGATTTCAGTCCGTAGCCCAGAAGCAGCCCTGCTCACTTTTCATTCACACAAACTAATGCCACTGCCACAGTTGTTAAATTTCATCAATAAAACCAACACTAATCTCCAAAAAATAATTTAACCAGCCAGCGGTAAACCTCTAAAAGCATGCGGATACGTTACTTGGCTCGTTTCCTCCGACGGGAAGAGGACGGTCGTCCCGCCGGCAGATCAGCTCAGTAGAGCGGCTGCTGCTGCTGTGACAGCCGCTGCCCCTGGTCCCCGGTCGGGGCTGTGACAGCCGCTGCCCTGGTCCCCGGTCGGGGCTCACACAGACTCTGCACTTCTCCCAGAACAAACATCGGTGCAAGTTCCTAACAAACGTTATGAACTGACCACAGACTCAGGATTAAACGGTGACTTTCTTACATGAAAAAAATATTAAAACTGTGACGTGTTGACAGCGCTAAAGCCAGGTTTTGGCAGCTTTACTGCTATGGCTCGGTTGCCGCGAAATGGCGATATCGTTGCTAATTTCTGTTAGCCCGTCTATGAGGTTTTGCATTATACGTTAGCATTAAGCTAACGGGCTTTATGTTTAGTTGTGATACTGGCTGTGTGTGTTTTGAACGTTGTTTCAAACTGTGTGGGTTTGATTGAACATCTTTGATGCTTAAATATATATATTCCCGTTTAATATATTGCTTTACTCCTCTTCTTGTGCCATTTTTACTGTAGGGCAGGCTAATCTTCACTTTAGAGTGACAAATAAAACCTTGAAGCAAGAAGATTTTGCCTTTTGTTTGAAAACTGACATTGATGTACATACAGTAATTCAGTAACAGTTGTAAATATACCTTTGTACGGTTTATTTTTTAATATTTACCGTCCAAAAGCAGCTCAGTGCTGTCTGTCCCATAGCAGAACATGACAGCGGCAGCCTCGTTTGGAACTATTGGGAGCTACATGAACCACGTGACCGCGCTGGCGGCGACATCAAAGGTTGTCGCCACTCTGTTATATCTATCGCTCTGGCTTTAGCCACACGGCAGCAGCAGCAGCAGCAGCAGCAGCAGCAGCAGCAGCAGCAGCAGCAGCAGCAGCAGCAGCAGCAGCAGCTTCTTCCTGGGGTCTTTTCATCAGAATAAATGACAAATACAAACCATTAACACACAACACATTAATACATAAAACAAAAATACATACAGAAAACACAAACGTAATACATACACGTACAAAACACAACATCCAGACAAACACTTAACATATATTACCGCTCCTACGTTGAAACACTACACAACAAGGAGACCAGGACCCAGTTTACAGATACAGGCTACTAATGGTCACAATAATAATCTCTTAGTTTCATGTTTCTTTGTTGTAGAACATCATTCGGTTTGTGGTTTCTCTCTGATGCAGTGACTCTGTTCTGTGTCTCAGGAGAGGTTTTTATCTGGCGCGAGCAGCTCCTCCTCTGATTGGCTCTTACCCGGCGGCGCGAGCAGCTCCTCCTCTGATTGGCTCTAGGGATCGGCCTCTGATTGGCTGTAAGGATCAGCCCTCTCCGGGACCGGGCCACTACGACGTCGGGAGTCAGGACGGATCTAAACGTCCTGTTCCCAGCGCCGCCTTCGCTTCCACAACCAAGAGATCAGTACAACACCAGGACCACCACACACCGGGACCAGGTGACACACACACACACACACACACACACACACACACACACACACACACACACACACACACACACACACACACACACACACACACACAGAGACAACCAGACACACACAGACAACCAGAGTTTCAGCTGCAGAGCAGGTGCTGATGCAGACACACACTGGTTCAACATCTTGAGTTAAATAACTAAAGAGGGTTAGAATAAATGATCTGAACTAACTGGTGTAGGGTTATGGGATGTAGAACAGTAGAAGCTGGTCAGAGGTCAGAGGTCACTGACCAGCCGACGACGGCTCAACATTCAACATATAGACGACGTGCAGTGCAGTCGGTTGTGTGGTTTAGGGCTGCCACGATTAGTCGACTAGTCACGACTACGTCGACTATTAAAATCGTCGACAACTAATTTAATAGTCGATGCGTCGTTTATTTGTTTTTTTTTACTTTGTTTTTCTCTCAAAACTGCTGCAGCACCTTCCACACACACACACACACACACACGTGCACTCACTCACTCAAGGTGAGTAGTAGGCTACTACAGGTGTTCTCTCTCTACCTCTCGTCTGTCATCAAGCAGCACCGGTGTAGCCCCCCCCCTCCTCCGCCACCACTCCTCCCCAGTGCCTTATCCTTATTTTACTCAGCTGTTTGTACTTTATGCTACAGTTAAAGCTGCATATTTCATTAAAAGTTTAATGAACTATCATCTAAATTGTCTTTATTTTTACCTTAAACACTTGAAGCTGAAAGCTAATGATGGTAGCCTATATGAGAGCAGCTGCAGCTGGTGCCATAAGCTGCATGTTTTACATTCAATTTACGTTTGATCCCATTAGTCGACTAATCGAAAAAAATAGTTGGTGACTAGTCGACTATCAAAACAATGGTTTGTGGCACTGGCAGCCCTAGTGTGGTTGTTGAGTGAAACAACAACTGAACTTTGTCTCCTCAGGTTTCTACGACCCTCTGGTCTCATCGAAGCAGTCGTTCCTCTACAGCGACTCCAGAGTCTGGATCCCTGGCTGAGGCCTGAGGGCTGAAGCCTCAAACACTTTAAAACTGTTGCTTTGCTCCATAAACATGAATGAACAAGACTTGGATCAGTCACTTCTTCTTACACATGTCTGACATGTCTGAGTCAGTGAATCATCTCAGTCTGTATCAGACAGCTGCTGCTGCTGCTGCTGCTGGTCTGGGAACAGCTGACTGAGACCAACTGCTGCAGGGTGGAGCTCAATGTGAACAATGTGGCCGAGTGGCAAGACAATAACCAAACCCAGTGGTTCTCAAACCTTTTACACCAAGTACCACCCCAGAAAAGACTTGCCTCTCCAAGTACCACCGGGGGGGGGGGGGGGGGGGGGTAGGCTATCTAACATGTATCCTAACAAAGATCATATTCTGAAATGACTCATATTTCACCAAGAACCTGCTCTTTCATCTTATACAAGTGACCTAATTGAAACTTAAACGGTTAAACGCTACTAGTCAAAATCTGAAATGTATTTTATTTTATTTATGTTTAATTCAGTATGTTATGTTTTGCGTACCACCTAGAGGGAGCCCACGTACCACTAGTGGTCACAACGCGTACCACAGTTTGAGAATCACTGACCTAACCACCGGTCTGGTTAGGCTGACCTAACCCTAACCCCTAACCACCGGTCTGGAGACAATAACCTAACCCTAACCCCTAACCCGGGCCGGGACCACCAGGACCGTTAAACCCACACCCACAGACACAGTCACATTCACACCCACAGACACTAAACTAAACTAACACTAACACTAACCAGGGTTAAAATCAGCTCCACTCGCCAAATGCAGGTAAAAATATGATTTGGTGAGTAAAATGATTAGGACAGTCGCCGTCGGCCACAGCTGGAATCTGACTTCACTTCACTATGTAATGGGCTTTATGCACAAGTCCACAACTTCCTGAAATAAGCCAGCTACTTTTACATTATTGGACCAACTGATGAATCCAGGTGTGTCTGACCTCACAACAATGGTCAGACACACCTGGATTAATTAGTTGGTCCAATAATGTAAGACAGGAAATAAAGGAGCTGGTTTATTTCAGGAAGTAGTGGAGCTGTGCTGCTGAACAGTGAAGTGAACACATGTAGTTTACAGCTACAGGAGATCTAGTCTACTGGCTGTTTAGAGTGTCAGAGTTGTCCCGCTGTAAAATATAGTGCTGTAAAAACAACCATGTTGTGTTGTTATATTTGATGTTTCTATAGGCGACTGTAGGATGAACAGTAGGTAATATATATAAAAACAACCTGTGTTGACACGACTTATTCAGTCTGAATTAAATGGAAGTTTCAAAACTCACATCACTATATCTTACTCTGAAAGTCTATTTATGTCTGTTGTCATTCATCAGATAATCTAAACCTATTTTTATTAATATATATTTATTATCAATTTAGTTTAGGAGGCAGGTGTGTGTTGTTAAAGCAGCTGCCTAACTATATATAATATAAATATAACTATAACTATAATGCAACGGGGAAAACAGACAAATGAGAATATGCACCGGCTTATTTCAGTCTTAAATTTAATTCAAAGTGGCATTAAAAAGGTAGAGACGAAAAAAGCACAAGGCTTACTTCAGGAGACAAGGTGATGCGTAAAAAGCCTTTAATTAATCAGGGCATGGATACAAAAGAACGCCGACCGGTTTCGACCGACACGGTCTTCTTCAGGGCGTGGATCAAGGATCAGAGTCACAGGTGGGAGTCTCTTAAAGGACAATTCCAGGCGAATTCAACTAGGGGGTGTATTTTCATATCATTTTAGGTCTAAAAGAATGAATCTGAAGATTTTCAGTTTAATGTCTCCTGTTTTACGGTAGTTGCATCTGTCCCCGCATCGCCACGGCAGCAATGAATGGGAGTGGATGTAAGTTCCGCTGTTTAGGCTGTTTACATCCCTCAAAGCCGCAATTTTTTTTCCACAGACAGCGTCAGATGGAGACTCAAACATGCACCGAGAAGTTTATTCACTTCAACAAGCCGACATGTTTGTAAAACTAGATCTAATTCAAAGTCTCCCGGAGTCTCGCGCGAGCCCGAAGTTGCAGTGCTGGTGTATTCAGGCGCAGTTGGAGCTACCGTATGTGTCAGAAACACAGGAATACCAACTCTTTACTTGCTTGAAGTGTTTATTTTTTTCCACAGACAGCGTCAGGTGGCTACTCAAACATGCGCCGAGAAGTTTTTTTTACTTGAAGCAAGTAAAGAGTTGATATTCCTGTGTTTATGACACAAACGGGAGCTTTTCCCATTGCTCCTGAATACACCGCGCACGGCAACTGGGTCTCGCACGAGACTCCGGGAGACTTTGAATTAGATCTAGTTTTACAAACATGTCGGCTTGTTGAAGTAAATAAACTTCTGGGTGCATGTTTGAGTCTCCATCTGACGCTGTCTGTGGCTCTGAGGGATGGAAACAGCCTAAGCAGCAGAACTTCAATCCACTCCCATTCATCGCTGCCGTGGCGACGCGGGGACAGATGCGGCTACCGCAAAACAGGAGACATTAAACTGAAAATCTTCAGATTCCTTCTGTTAGACCTAAAATGATATGAAAATACACCCCCTAGTTGAATTCGCCTGGAATTGTCCTTTAAGTAAACTCTGTGGGTGGGCCAATGGCTGGCTGCTAATCAAAAACAATAGATGATAAATTAATACAGGTAAACAATTACATTGTGTGTATCAACCAAAGAATATAAGAATCAAAAATATATGTTAATCAAAGAATCTATAATCAAAGAATAATAATGAGGGCTATATTTATAGACAATGAGGACATACCAAACAAATAAGGAGAAATATACCCACACTGAATAGTCTTGAGCAAAGAAAATGTGGGGAAGCAAAGAAAAACGAAGAAACTTAGTAAATCCAACTAGGGCAAATCGTGACAATATCAAGTGAATATATTAAAAATGGGTGTATCGAAAAACATGATTACAGTAAATCACAGGAGAATTATCACAGGCAATATAAAGTTATCACATAACATCACATCAGAGTTGTCATATCATCGTGGAAAAGAAAATATAAAAAACACTGTAGAGTGTCAGAAAAGTATATTATAGATGGGTGTATCACTAAAGACATGATTAAATGGCAACATGATTATCACAGGCAGAGAAACGTACATCAAAGCAGTTATAGGAAGGGTCTAAACTAAGTCTATCTCCTCGTTCAGGCCTGGGTGGATCAAGGCATCAAACTGGAAAATCCTAAATGTTTCTCTTTGGAGGCGATCTCCTCCTCTGATAGACTGCTCTATCGTATCTATTCCTGTCATTGCCGTTGTGATGGCTGTTAAAGTGGCGTGCCATAGGGTAATCAACATTATTTATCCTTATGGCATATTTATGTTCCGCCACCCGGTCTTTAAGACGCCTTTTTGTGCGTCCTACATAAAAACACTTGCAAGGACATGTCAGTCTGTAGACGACATGCGTGGAGTTGCAGTTGATAAAGTGTTTGTTTTTGTGTTTCTCTCCTGTTTTGAGATTAGCAAATTCTTTTTGTTGTATAATGTTGCCACAATGGTATTAATGGCATTAAAAAGGTCTGAAAAAGTCTAGATATGAATGTATAGATTATAACAGTGTTATATATGGATCATCTTTAATCTATAGATATGAATGTATAGATTATAACAGTGTTATATATGGGTCAGATTTAATCTATAGATATGAATGTATAGATTATAACAGTGTTATATATGGGTCAGATTTAATCTATAGATATGAATGTATAGATTATAACAGTGTTATATATGGATCATCTTTAATCTATAGATATGAATGTATAGATTATTACAGTGTTATATATGGATCAGCTTTAATCTATAGATATGAATGTAAAGATGTAAGATGTGGATGTTTTATATATGTTTATATATACGGAGCTGCTGTTATTGACAGTTAATTACACAGCTGTTCACCTCTGTCTTGTTGCCATGGTGACGCCAGGTGAGCCCCCCCCCCCCCCCCCCCCCTCCTTGTCCCGCATGCGGTTTTTCGCATCGACCCGTGACGTCAATTCAGAGAAACTACAACCGGATGTGAAGAAGACGGACTTTCAGAATAAAATGCAGCTCCTTTTTTCTTCTTCTAAACATTTTTGTTTCTTCTTTACAAACTCTTAGTCAGACAACAACAACAAAGGAGTTGAACAGGATAAAGACAAATAAGACAAATAATAATATTATTACTGAGGTAAAAGCAGAACAGGAACAGAATAAAATAAGATAAAATAGAATAAGAATAAATAATGATAATAACTCACATGTTAAGGTTCAGTGTAGCGTTATGTAGCCCAGTAAATATTATAAATATTATTATGTCATCAGCATTTAACCCTTTATTTGCTGCTTCAGCTGTGACAGATGTTGAACCTGTTTGATGAAACTTCATGATGAAGGTTTTCTCTGTCAGTTTTAACTTTTAATATAGAAAATATAAATGCTAAAGGTTATTGATTATAATTTGCCCGTTAGTACCTATTATGATATGTTTATTTATTTGATATGGACGTCACAGATACATTGAGACTGTTCCAGTGGACAGACCAGATGCTTTGCTTGTTTGTGTTTAGCACAAGTGCTAATTTTCAACACCAGTCCATAGGCGGCTAATCTAAAAATACAGACCATATTATCAACAGTATTAGATAAAACCAAGTGCATGACATCATGACAGTAGCAAACTAAAACACACACAGCACAGGATCAAGGAGAGGAGACTGAGCAACAGAATCAGGATCCTAACAGTAAAAATAGTAACAATGAGAAAGTCCATATTTATACATGTGAGCGTTGTTGTTTTGCTTTTGTATATTAACTATGATTGTATTTATTTGCTCAACGTGACGTTTTCCTCTGATATCAGAACCAGAGTTGCAGGTAGTTTTATTTTGAAAAGCGGGACCGGAAGTGTTTTTCCTGCTCTAACTCCATCAGGTTTTTATTCCGGACTGAGCCGCGGAGCCGCGGACCGACCGGACCGGATCAAAGGCACCGACACCGCGGCACAAAGGCACTTCAAAGGAGCCGACCGGAAGCGCTTTCCCGCCGTTTGCACGCGCGCGGAGGTTTTTATTTTATTTTTATTCCCGCGTCGTTTCTCTGGTATCTGATCTGGGGTCTGATCTGACTGGGAGGGAGGAAGGAAGGAAGGGCGTGTTGGTGTGTTGGTGTGGGAATGACAGCAGCAGCAACGGGCCGCGGACCCGGTTCGAGCGCCGTCTGAAGGACACATGGACCGTCCGGACCCGAGCGCGAGCCTGAGCGCGAGCCTGAGCGCGTGCCTGCAGGAGAAGATGACACTGGGAGACAAAAGTAAGAGAGAGAGGGGGGGGGGGGGGGGGGGGGGTTATAATGGAGGGGGGGGCTGCTGATGTGGAGGAGGAGAAGGAGGAGAAGAGGGGGGGGGGGGGGGGGGGGTAGAGCTCTGATTACCACGTATTAAAGGAATAGTTCACTCAAAATTGAAATTGAGTTCATTATCTCCTCACATACAGTAGCTATAACAACCAACATCTGGCTGCTCTGAGCTCTTCTACCTCACACATGTTGTTGTCTAACTGTTGTTGTTGTCTAGTGTTGTTGTTGTCTAACTGTGTGTGTTTATGCCTCATCGTTGTATAGCAGCTGTATTCTGTGTGTTGGGTTAGTTGTGTGTAGAGACGACAGATGGAGATGAGCTGGGAGTTAAATCTGCTGCAAACATCTTTTCATTTTCTCCTTTAAATGATTCATGTAATTACACATTGTCCCTTATTAAACTATTAAACTAATAAACTAAACTAAACCGCAGCACTGCATGTCCATATGACGGTTGAGAACGGAGCTCACTTTTCTTTTCTTGGTCCAAAAAGACACTCCAAGAAACATCCAGATACCTCCATGCTGCTGGTCTGTAACGTCCCTAACAACAGTAACTAACACCTAACCCTCTGGTGTTGAACCCCGACATGAGGAACTGTTCAGAACAGAATTAAATAAGTCTCTGTTTCAAGCTTCTGGTGAGATTTGCGTCGGCACCAGAGCGATGACTGAGGCCGGCGCGATGGACGAACCAGGAAGAGCAACTGGGAGCTGCCGCTACAAACAAGATTAAAACATAGACTTATTTAATATAATATAGATACTAATAATAATAATAATAATAATAATAATAATAATATTTAATGATTTACTGAACAGTTTCTCATGTCGGGGCTTCAACACCAGAGGGTTATTAGGGTTACAGACGTTACAGACCAGCAGCATGGAGGTGAACTATCCCTTTAATTCCTCCTGTTGGATCTTTGACGCGTTGATTTGCCTGGTCGCGGAGGTTCAGGTTCGATTCCCTCAGAGGTCAGAGGTGTGTTGTTGTGGTGTGTGTTGTTGTTGTTTACAAACAGCTGCAGCTTCTTATTACCATGGTGCTGTGTGTGTGTGTGTGTGTGTGTGTGTGTGTGTGTGTGTGTGTGTGTGTGTGTGTGTGTGGTTGTAACAGACACTTTGGGGCTGAGATTGAAATTAAATTCACCTTTTTGCCTCATAATGTTTTTATTTATATTCTATTTCACCTGTAAACTCATAATTTAAACACATCTTTGGTGTTTATGATGTTGCCCCGGTTTGAATCCCGTGTCGGGCAGACCTTTCCTGCATGTCATTCCCCCTCTCTCTGCCTCCCCATTTCCTGTCTATCTCTACTGTCATCACTATCAAATAAAGGCAAAAAGCCGAAAAATATACTTTAAAAAAAAAAAAAATTGTGCGCCACAGAGCGCCGTGTGCGCACAATTAACCCTTCTACTGCCTGTGACTCTGTACTGCAGGTTCACTCTTAATGAGCTCTTGGACATGTTTAATGGAACCTGTATTGACATATTAGAATCAGTGGCTCCCTTTAGGTGCAAACGCTCTGAGCGAGTAGGAGAGCCTTGGCTTAATGACACCACTCGCACGTTAAGACGCACATGCAGACGTGCCGAGAGAAAGTGGAAGAAAGATCATCTACAAGTTTCCTTAGATCTTAAATGAGTGTCTGATCAAATATTAAAAAAGTGTCAAATTAGCTAAAAGTCAGTTTCTATCCAATGTTGTGTCAGCAAACAGCCACAAGCCTCAGTTTCTCTGTAGTACTCTGAATCATCTCTTGAACCCCTGTGATCACAGTGCTATTATTCCTTCATCCAAACTGTGTGAAGATTTCTTGAATTTGTTTATTGATAACATTTCTGATATTAGGTCTGCATCAGGTCCTGCTGCCCCTCCTATATCTCCTGCTGTTTCCCTCCCATCTTTAACTGATATTGTAAAGCACCTCAGGCCTTCCTACTGTCCTCTTGACAGCATCCCACCCGCCTCTTTAAGGAGCTTTTCCATATTATTGGCCCCTGTGTTATGAACCTGATGAATTTATCTCTGATGACCGGCTGTGTTCCAGCTGCTTTAAAACATGCTGTGGTCCAGCCCCTCATCAAAAAGCGTAACCTTGACCAGACAGTTTTATCAAACTTTAGACCCATCTCCAAGCTTCCTTTTCTTTCTAAGGTCTTGGAGAAGGTAGAAATAAACTAAACTAAAAGGTGGTATATGAACAGCTTCAGTCTTTTATTGATCAGAATGGTATTGGTATGGTATGGTATCAGAGAAGTTCCAGTCTGGGTTTCAGTCACGCCTCAGCACAGAAACAGCGCTTTTAAAACATTTTAATGATCTCCTTTTGACAGCTGACTCTGGTAACTCTGCTGTCCTGGTCCTTTTAGATCTGACAGCTGCCTTTGATACAGTGGATCATAAACTCTTCTGTCACGTCTGAACACCTGTGTGGGCATTAGGGGTTTCAGTCCTACCTCTCAGACCGGAGCTTCTCAGTCCAGCTGGGCCAGCTTTCTTCGGCCACTTCCCCTCTAAACTGTGGAGTTGGAGCTTCTGTTTTGGGCCCCCTCCTTTTCTCGATATATATGGGTTAGGGCCTCTGGGATCCATATTTAGAAAGTACAACATCTCTTTCCATTGTTTTGCCGATGATGTAAATCTATCTACCCCTAAAGATAAATGGGCGAGCCTCTGTTCAGGCTCTACTAGACTGCCTTAAAGATATCCAAACGTGGATGGAAGTTAACTTTCTGTCTTTGAACAAAAACAAAACTGAAATCATTTTATTTGGTCAACAAAATGTGCTTGATGGATGTGACAGTGCTGTTGGTTCCCTTAAGTCTTAGAGAGTGACTTTAGGTTTGACAAGCAGATATCCTCCATAGTCAAGACAAGCTTCTTCCAACTAAGGCTGTTGGCCAAAGCAAAGGTTTATCTCCCAAGAAATGTATTTGAGAGATTAATTCACACCTTTATTACATCACGTTTAGATTATTGTAATTCATTGTTTGTTGGCCTTGACCAGAAAGCACTGCGCCGCTTGCAGGTCGTTCAAAACGCAGCTGCCCGCTTGCTGACTGGAAAGAAAAACGCGAGCACATTACTCCAGTCCTGGCATCTTTGCACTGGCTGCCTAGTCATTTTAGGATTCAGTTAAAAATTGTATTAATTGCTTTTAAATGTATGAATGGTCTAGCACCACCTTATTTATCGGAGCTTGTACAGTTGCACACCACTGCTAGGGCACTTAGGTCATCTAACCAGCTGCTCCTGCTGCTCCTGGCTCTCCACTGATCTTCATCTAACCAGCTGCTCCTGGCAGGACCCAGGTCCAGACCGAGCCTTCTCAGTCACAACCTCTCCATGTGAGAGCTGCACAGTCTGTTGAACATTTTAAAACACTCCTAAAAACCTATCTTTTCTCCTTGGCGTTCACTCCCAGCTAAGCAAGCAATCTTGGCTCTCTCTCTTTCTTTCCCTCTCTCTCTTTTTAATCTAGATTTGTTTTAAAGTGACTACTATCCCTTGTGTTGTTTTAATTGTTTGTTGTTTGTTGTAGTGTTTGTGATTAACTGTGTTGTGCTTTTGCAGTTGTCCAGCACTTTGGTCGACTGAGGTTGTTATAAATAAACTGTGACTTGACTCAGTGACTGAACATGTTGATCAGTTGATCAGTGATCAATAATATTTAGATCTCTATGATCGGTTCAACAGTATGAAGATTAAACTGAACTCTACCTCTAAACCCCTAAAACCCCCCTCACCCCCTCTAACTGCCCCCCCCTAACCCCCAACTCCCCTCCACCCCAACACACCAACTCGCTGCCAGGTCGACATGAGTCAGCTACTCACAGCACTGTCCTACTTTATGATCCAGTACTGTGTGTGTGTGTGTGTGTGTGTGTGTGTGTGACATCACAGGTTCAGTCTTGTAGTTTCTACCAACTCTTTATTTCATTCATGTTTTTGTTTTTCATGTCTTGTGATCAACAGACTCAGCGCTTCAAACTGTGAAATGTCTATAGTATTTTGTTCTCATTAACTGTAACTGACCTAGATATGGAGCAGCCTGGGTAATGTTGTCAAAATAATCTGTTATTAATCATTATAGTAATAGCCAATAGTATTGATATGTGGAGTTGTAGAGGTGAGGCCAGAGCACCAGCATGTGGACGTTCTGTCTCACAGTCGCTCCACCAGCTCAGGGGAGTTGAATTTCTGCTCAGGAGTTTTGAAAATGAGAGGGAACGTTGGTTGAGACTCATCAAGAGTCATTTTACTGTTGGTGCTGATCCTCGGCGTCCTGGTCCTGGTGTAGAAGGTAACATAAACTCTGCGTACGTATCGCGGCCGTTGTAACGTTACGGTACTTCAGACTGACTGTTGCTCAGTTTGAGGCCTTGCTAGCAGCTAGCTGCTAGCTCGGGTTAGGCCTGTCCATCTGCCTCCAGTGAGTAGCAGTGTGTTGTTGTGTCAGAATCTCAATGCTGATAGGCTGTCGCGGCACGGCATCACGCGATGTCGCCACAAAGATTTTGAGATTTTGAAAAGTTCAATATTTTCAACTCGCGCGTTGACGCGTTTTTCGCGGCACCACGTCCATCGCGTCGCCAGGTGCGAATTCGCGTCTAATCGCGTCTGTGCATTGACTTTACACTTACAATCTCGACGCGCGACAACGCAACATCGCGTTTGGTGTGAACACCCCTTTAATCTGACCTGACCGAAGTGTGTTGCTGCGATCAGCCTCTGATTGGCCGGGACGAGCCGGAAGTCCCGCCTCCGTGCTGCAGCTTTCCCAGTCGGCACGGTAACGGGAAACATCAAGGAACAACAGGAACCGTGGATCTATGATACATCCGTGTCATGAACCAACAGAAGAAAACATCCGCCAACGGTTACCAACCGCCGTTACACCGCGGCTACACCGCGGCTACACCGCCGTTACACCGCCGCTACACCGCCGTTACACCGCCGCTACACCGCCGTTAAACCGCCGTAACACCGCCGCTACACCGCCGCTACACCGCCGCTACACCGCCGTTAAACCGCCGTTAAACCGCGGCTACACTGTCGACCAAAATCCAGTTTCCAACCGGCAATATTTTGCAAGCGCACCGTTGCTACGGCGCCGACCACAACGATTGTGACTGGTTGAAAGAATTCCAAACGGCCGGAGCGTTTTTTCCTCCGATGGCAGAATCACAGTCGGAGCAGCCAGACTCACACAGACCAGCAAGGAACTCTGGGAAATGTAGTTCACCACCAACTCAACTACAACAACAACCATCAGCAGAGTGAGTGTGTGTGTGTGTGTGTGTGTGTGTGTGTGTGTGTGTGTGTGTGTGTGTGTGTGTGTGTGTGTGTGTGTGTGTGCAGCTGTTTTAACCAATGAGACGGAGGGAGCCGTGCCAATTCAACACACACAGTGGCCCCACCCTGTCTGTGCAGTCGGTCTGTGGTTGCCGTGCCAACCTGAGATGCCTCAACAGAAGCCGGCCCCTTTTACGGCCGACATTCCCAGTCCAGAGCTTCTGGTTATTTATAAACCAGAGTGACGGAGCTGAAACCTGAAGCTGGGGGAACAGGGGGGGCAGGAGGGGGCAGAGGGGGCAGGGGGGCAGAGGGGCAGGGGGGGGCAAGCTGAGTCTGTGTTTCTGTGTTAAAGCAGAAGTAAGGTGAATGTTTGTGTTAATATAAGTGTTAAATAGTTGTATCTTCCGACAGCAATCACTTCTATAGAGTGTTTGGTCTGAAACACGGGTCTGTCAGTCACTCTGCTCTGCTCTGAGCCCAGGAGAAAACTTTCCTTGTATCCTACAACCTTTATCCAATGAGGAGAGAGAACGGCATAAAGAGGCAGTCCTCTCTGTGTGTGCAGCCAAGGGATGCGCCTGAATGTGGTGACGTAGGGACGAGGACCAATAGATCCATGACGAGGGCGGGGGCTGCTAACTCCATCTGCTGACAGGAAGTTAGACAAAACCACCGGGTCACTTACTGATAGCTTTACTACCTGTCTTACTGCTGCTTTAAGTTCAGCTGAACGACTGAACACACGACTGTTGTTGTTGTTGAGGACTTTGTAGCTTCAGTCGTGTAGCTTCGAAGCTACAAGACTGAAGCTACATGACTGAAGCTACAAGACTGAAGCTACATGACTGAAACTACAAGACTGAAGCTACGTGACTGAAGCTACAAGACTGAAACTACGTGACTGAAGCTACAAGACTGAAACTACGTGACTGAAGCTACGTGACTGAAGCTACAAGACTGAAGCTACGTGACTGAAGCTACAAGACTGAAGCTACAAGACTGAAGCTACACGACTGAAGCTACAAGACTGAAGCTACGTGACTGAAGCTACAAGACTGAAGCTACAAGACTGAAGCAGACTGAAGCTACAAGACTGAAGCTACAAGACTGAAGCTACAAGACTGAAGCTACAAGACTGAAACTACACGACTGAAGCTACAAGACTGAAGCTACAAGACTGAAGCTACAAGACTGAAACTACACGACTGAAGCTACAAGACTGAAGCTACAAGACTGAAGCTACGTGACTGAAGCTACAAGACTGAAGCTACAAGACTGAAGCTACAAGACTGAAGCTACAAGACTGAAGCTACGTGACTGAAACTACAAGACTGCAGCTACAAGACTGAAGCTACACGACTGAAGCTACGTGACTGAAGCTACGTGACTGAAGCTACAAGACTGAAGCTACGTGACTGAAGCTACGTGACTGAAGCTACGTGACTGAAGCTACAAGACTGAAGCTACAAGACTGAAACTACGTGACTGAAGCTACACGACTGAAGCTACACGACTGAAGCTACACGACTGAAGCTACACGACTGAAGCTACGTGACTGAAGCTACAAGACTGAAGCTACAAGACTGAAGCTACGTGACTGAAGCTACAAGACTGAAGCTACAAGACTGAAGCTACGTGACTGAAGCTACACGACTGAAGCTACACGACTGAAGCTACGTGACTGAAGCTACAAGACTGAAGCTACAAGACTGAAGCTACGTGACTGAAGCTACAAGACTGAAGCTACAAGACTGAAGCTACAAGACTGAAGCTACAAGACTGAAGCTACGTGACTGAAGCTACAAGACTGAAGCTACAAGACTGAAGCTACAAGACTGAAGCTACGTGACTGAAGCTACAAGACTGAAACTACAAGACTGAAGCTACAAGACTGAAACTACAAGACTGAAGCTACAAGACTGAAGCTACAAGACTGAAGCTACACGACTGAAGGTACAAGACTGAAGCTACGTGACTGAAGCTACGTGACTGAAGCTACAAGACTGAAGCTACAAGACTGAAGCTACATGACTGAAGCTACGTGACTGAAGCTTCAAGACTGAAGCTACAAGACTGAAGCTACAAGACTGAAGCTACGTGACTGAAGCTACAAGACTGAAGCTTCAAGACTGAAGCTACAAGACTGAAGCTACACGACTGAAGCTACAAGACTGAAGCTACAAGACTGAAGCTACAAGACTGAAGCTACAAGACTGAAGCTACGTGACTGAAGCTACGTGACTGAAGCTACAAGACTGAAGCTACGTGACTGAAGCTACAAGACTGAAGCTACACGACTGAAGCTACACGACTGAAGCTACACGACTGAAGCTACACGACTGAAGCTACAAGACTGAAGCTACACGACTGAAGCTACGTGACTGAAGCTACAAGACTGAAGCTACAAGACTGAAGCTACAAGACTGAAGCTACAAGACTGAAGCTACGTGACTGAAGCTACAAGACTGAAACTACGTGACTGAAGCTACGTGACTGAAGCTACAAGACTGAAGCTACAAGACTGAAGCTACACGACTGAAGCTACAAGACTGAAGCTACGTGACTGAAGCTACAAGACTGAAGCTACGTGACTGAAGCTACGTGACTGAAGCTACAAGACTGAAGCTACAAGACTGAAGCTACACGACTGAAGCTACAAGACTGAAGCTACGTGACTGAAGCTACGTGACTGAAGCTACACGACTGAAGCTACAAGACTGAAGCTACAAGACTGAAGCTACGTGACTGAAGCTACGTGACTGAAGCTACAAGACTGAAGCTACGTGACTGAAGCTACGTGACTGAAGCTACAAGACTAAAGCTACGTGACTGAAGCTACGTGACTGAAGCTACAAGACTGAAGCTACAAGACTGAAGCTACAAGACTGAAGCTACACGACTGAAGCTACACGACTGAAGCTACAAGACTGAAGCTACATGACTGAAGCTACAAGACTGAAGCTACAAGACTGAAGCTACAAGACTGAAGCTACGTGACTGAAGCTACGTGACTGAAGCTACGCGACTGAAGCTACGCGACTGAAGCTACGCGACTGAAGCTACACGACTGAAGCTACAAGACTGAAGCTACGTGACTGAAGCTACACGACTGAAGCTACAAGACTGAAGCTACACGACTGAAGGTACAAGACTGAAGCTACAAGACTGAAGCTACAAGACTGAAGCTACACGACTGAAGCTACGCTGTGACTCAGCTGCCCCCCTGCCCCCCCCCCCCCTGACTGAATTAACACAGATGAAACCAGGGAGGGACTGGACAAAAAAGCAGCCGTGGACGTCCCAAGAGCAGGACAGTGAGGGTGGATGACTGCATGTTGCTGCTGTGTTGACACTACACACTGTGCCGTTGCGATGATCTGCTATATTTATTTATTTAGGTTATTGATTTATTGAGCCGCATCGTTACGCGACCATAACAAATAAAACTGAAAACAAATAAACTATCATCTCTCACAGCAAGTGAGACGGGAGGAAACTGATGTTCTGGTCCGGTCCAAGCTGCAGTGTCCGGTCTCGCGAACAGACCTCACGGGCTGATGATGCAAAAGTAGTCTGGGAGGGAGGAGGTTATGATGTTATCCAGGTTGAGAGCTGTTGCCTAGTAAAAAAACAAAAAAAACAAACACACACACACACACACACACACACACACACACACACCTTTTCCATTGATAAAGACACTCATATTTAGTAACCTATATTTAAACCCGTGTGCACAGATCACAACATAAACAAACAGCTGTGCGTGAAGGAGGCATCACGGAGCGTTTCTCTTTTTCCTTTTTCTTTAGAATTTACCTGAGAGGGGAGATGTTAATATCTGCTCACTATGATGCCAGGCTGATTGTGGTTTGCTGTGAGAGATGATAGTTTATTTGTTTTCAGTTTTATTTGTTATGGTCGCGTGACGATGCGGCGCTGGCCCCTAATAAATCAATAAGTAAATAAATAAATATAGCGGATCATCGCAACGGCACAGTGTGTAGTGTCAACACACCAGCGACCCTCACTGTCCTGGTCTTGGGACATCCACGGCTGTCCCAGTCCCTCCCTGGTTTCATCTGTGTTAATTCAGTCAGGTTGAGTTTCCATTACGCTGCCGACAGCCTTTGATCTGTCATCAGTGTGACGGGACAATCGATATAGATACGTGTATGTGCTGATTCAGATAGTTACAATAAATAGTGGTTATTGTGATTATTAATTGCATTTAAATGTGCCTGGAACTGTGGAAACCTGCCTGTGAGGTCTTGGTGACGTGTCTGCACTGTGCGCTGGACAGTCAAATTGCCACTGCGCTGGCTGCGCTTCGCCTTGCGCTGACATTAGACCAGGTTGGAGCTGGCGAGCTTTCGGCGCATTCTCCGCGCGGTCTATCGGCAACAAATTGTCACTGCGCCACGGCGAATCTGTCGACACCTCCCCCTGCTGCGCGACCACTCCCATCTCGGCGCACAGCAGTCTGCCAATTTATCAAATCCGCTGCGCACGTTGTTGCACCGGAGGAAAATACCACTGCGCCGGCTGCACCAGGGTTCGACTCGCTGCGCCACCCTGAGTTGCACCAGGAAAGTAGAGCCCTTAAAGCTGCAGTTGGCAACAGTTATTTCGTAATATTCACTGGAACTGTCACTAAATTACATGAAATGTGTAATTTAGGAATGAATCCAACTCCAACTCCTCAGAGGGCCGTATAGGGTCAGGGGTCAGGGGTCAGGGGTCAGGGGTCAGGGTCTATTAAATCAAACTGTCGTATTAAACCGGATGTTTCTGTGTCTCGTCTGCAGCTCTGCTGCTCCAGACAGAGTCTTCATCCGTCCACGATGGGGACGAGTCTCTAGACCTCCTGACTCCCGGTGACTCGGCCGTGTCAGACCTCTCTCCTAACACCGACTCCAGCCTCAACACCGAGACCACCGAGACCCCCACCAGGACCGAGACCCCCACCAGGACCGAGACCCCCACCAGGACCGAGACCCCCACCAGGACCGAGACCCCCACCAGGACCGAGACCCCCACCAGAACAGATGCCTCCTCCAAGACGGACCCCCGGCCCCCCACCCCGGGCTCAGGCAGCAGCCCCCAGCCCAAGAAAGGTAGAGTCACGCCCCTGTCCTTCAGTGTCAGAGCGACTGAGGTAAACAGGAAGTGTGTCACATGAAGCCTCAGAAGAATACGTTGTGTGTATCAATCAATTTGTTTATTTGGGGCATGTCAATTTAAATCATCATCATCACACTTCATCTTAGTTCAATAATACAACACACATGGCTGAAAGGGAAAGCAGGAGAAGCTAAAGCTGATCTAGTCCCGCCCCCATTACCCACAGAATAAAAATCTTTATCATAATCTTTTCTTCTCTTTTGCTTTTTTACATTTTGACATAACATTCTTTTACTTATGACATTGTTTATTGTTGTGATGCCTCATTGAGACGCTGACGGATCAAATAACAAGTAAAAGCAAAAACAACAACACTGATATAAAGGGGATGAGGTGAAGCGGGGCGGACGCCCCAAGGCCTGATGGGAAACGTAGTTCCTCTTGTATCTGAGAGCTTTGTTCTGTTTCTTCTTCACACAGATTCAGTGAGTTCAGAGCAACGTCAGAAACTGGCCAGAGAGCGAAGAGAAGAGAGAGCCAGATACATCGGTGAGGAACCAGAGCCACTAAAACCTGACGATGATGCATCAACTCAACGTCACTAAAACCTGATGATGATGCATGAAGCATGAGCTCAACGTCACTAAAACCATGAAGCATGAACTCAACATCACTAAAACCTGATGATGATGCATGAAGCATGAGCTCAACGTCACTAACTGAGTCTGTTTATAACCTGTGTGTTTGCTCCGACTGGACTGACTCAATGTTTCTCTTTGCACGGCTCTCAGAACAGCAAACTCAGCTGCAAGGTAAGAGCTTCATTCACCCTCAGAGCTTCACCCTCAGAGCTTCACCCTCATTTGACCCATTGTGGAAAAGTCAAACCCAACTCAGTTTCATCTCCTGCTGCTCAAACATCTGGCCCATTCCACCTCCTCCCTGATTGGATGGTTTTTGCTCCTTGGTTGTAGTTCAGGAGGAACTCATGAACCCGGTGACTCCTCTGAGGTTTTAACGTTGTTTTGGACCTGATGACGACTCACACATATAATCATGGTTTGACTTTGTGGCTGTAGAATAAAACTTCTCAGAACATGTTTCTTGAAAGACGAGCTCTAGTTTCTCCCTGAGGATGAAACGTGTCCAGTCAGCGTTCTCATTGATTATATATATTATTATTATATTATATATCAGTGATGTGGTTGTTTAATGGAAAACTAGAAGCTGAAACTTTCAGTGGTGGATGGTTTCAGTCTGGTTCCAGCTCAACTTGTTTGTTATTCGTTTTTCTTTCGCGCTGCTCAACTGTTTCAATAGAATCTCTCATCTCTGTCTGAATGTCAATTGGTGTTTCCGTGGCAACGCTTAGCGGCCAAGAAAGCCCAGTGGCTGGAGAAGGAGGAGAAGGCGCGGCGTCTGAGGGAGAGTCAGCTGGAGGAGCGGCGGAGGAAGCTGGAGGAGCAGCGGCTGAAGACGGAGAAACGCCGAGCGCTGCTGGAGGAGAAGCAGCGGCAGAAACTGGAGAAGAACAAGGTGACGTCATGCTAAGCTAGGCTAACAGCCGCTACGCTAGGCTAACAGCCGCTAAGCTAGGCTAACAGCCACTAAGCTAGGCTAACAGCCGCTAGTTAGTTAGTTAGTTAATTTATTGACACAAATCATTAAAAACATAACGTTTGGGTCCAAACAATAAACAATAAACAATATACAATATACAATATATTGTATATTGTTTATTGTTTATCGTTTATTGTATACAATAAACGATAAACAATAAACAGCACAACACATACACACACACACAAAAAGGAAAACAGCTAACAGCCGCTAAGCTAGGCTAACAGCCGCTAGGCTAGGCTAATAGCCGCTAAGCTAGGCTAACAGCCGCTACACTAGGCTAACAGCAGCCGCTACACTAGGCTACCAGCCGCTAAGCTAACAGCCGCTAAGCTAGACTAACAGCCGCTACGCTGCTGCTAACAGACGCATGTCAGCGTGCATTGTCGCTGCCCGATTTGTGTAAGTAGGCCTACTGGTCTGCGCATGCGCAAACTAGCCGCCATCTTTGACCGCTGTCTACGGCAACTCCACTTGGACAAAATTCATTAGGGCGCTGCTCGATTTGCATCGCTACCCAATTTGTGTCAGCTACGTACGGCAACTCCACCTGGACAAACTTAGTTGAATTGACTTAGCATCACTGCCCTGTGTGCGTCGCCAGAGACACTTTATCTTTTTATTTAAAGGCCCCATGGCATGAAAAATGTGATTGTGGTTATGTTTTCTCTGGGCCACGTATATACAGTAGATGATATAGATGTATATAGATAGACGTATATAGATGATATAGATGTATATAGATAGATGTATATAGATGATATAGATGTATATAGATAGATGTATATAGATAATATAGATGTAGATAGATGTATATAGATGATATAGATGTATATAGATAGATGTATATAGATGATATAGATGTATATAGATAGACGTATATAGATGATATAGACGTATATAGATGATATAGACGTATATAGATGATATAGATGTATATAGATAGACGTATATAGATGATATAGATGTATATAGATAGACGTATAAACTGCCCCATGCATCAAACTGGTCATAAACGGAGAAACACACACCGCCCATTTGTAGGAACTGTCCCTTTAAGACGAGCAGATAGCACTTCCTCCTTTCTGTGATGTCACACACAAGGTAACTCCGCCCACCGTGACCAGTTGTTTTTTTTTCAATTTTTATGAATGCAGCTTAGGTTTCAGTTACTTGCCTGTGATTGGCCCGACCCAGGCCAGCTGACAGTCTTGGCTGGGCCCGGGACAAGATAATGTTAGATGGGCCCCCCCCCCCCTCCATCTCGCCTCCTTTCCTCCGGCTCCTTTCCTTCCTCTCCTCCTGCTCTGTCTTCCTCTCCTCTGTTTCCCTCTCCTGTCTTCCTCTGATTTCTCCCTCCCCTCTTCCTCTCCTCTGTCTTCATCTCCTGTCTTCTTCTCCTCTCCTCTGTATCCCTCTCCAGTCTTAATTATCCTCTCCTCCGTTTTCCCTCTCCTGTCTTCCTCTCCTCTGTCTTCATCTCCTCTGTTTTCTTCTCTTGTCTTCTTCTTCCTCTCGTCTATGTCCCACTCCTCTGTTTCGTCACCTGTAGCCTCACTCCGCCGCTCCGCTTCACCACCGTGACACACCCCCTCTCTCTCTTCTCTGTCACCGCCGGTAACAGGGATGCAAACGGGTCAGGACCAAAAAAGAGAGGAATTGTCTGGCGGGGGGGGGGGGGGGGGGGGGGGGGGGGTGTCACCATTAACAAATAATTACATTACAATATCACGGAAAAGTCAATTTCCAGTAGTTCCAGATGCTTTAAAAAAAAATCCTTTGCAATATTTCAATTTAGGAGATACTGATTTTTAGGTCTTCACTGAATGTTAGTCATAATTATTACTATTAAAATAAACAGAATAAATAAAGACATGGGATGTTTCATTCAGTGTGTAATGGACATATAGGCCTATATAATGTGTTAGTTTCACTTTAATTGAACACATTCTACATCGCGGAGGTGACTTTTTTTTTTTTTTTTTTAGAAACTTTATTAAGTCAGCATGGTGCAATACAGGCGACGTCTTTCCACCAGCTTTCCACTCAGGGCTTCCTTCACCTCTGAAACGGGGCAGAGCTCCGTGGAAACACCTGCCTGACACAGCAACGTAGGGAACCGTGCATGTCCGCGGCGCACAGCTCCACATGCACGGGGGGAAAACGGCGTCGCCGTCGCACCGACTGCACGCGGCTACGCGCCGCTTTAACGAGCGCGCACGTCGCGCGTCTACATCGGAGGTCGGCTGTTATCAGTATAATCAGAGACAACCATGAATGAGTTCGCCTCAGTTTCACGTGATTGTCACTGTCAGCCTGTTAGAAAAACATTTTACTGACCCCAGCTGAGATGCTGAGACACTGAGACCCCCCCCCCTTTACCCTTTACCGGGTAAAGTTAGCCTGCCGCTCCGCTCCACCATGACACTGACACACACACCCTCTCTCTTCTCTGTCACCTGTAGCCTCACTCTGCCGCTCCGCTCCATCGTTACACTGACACACCCTCTCTCTCTCCTCATCCGTAGCCTGACTCCTGACACCTGACTGCTGCTTGACCTCCCTCCTCTCTGTTTCTGTCAAAGATAACATGTTTTGTCAGGCTTTTGCACAAGCTAGGCAAATTAACGTTCGTCAGTTAGGTTACGTTACCAGGTTGGCCGCACTACTTACCTTGCTCTATTTTACTTGTCCCAGCTTCACCGTCACTACATTTTTTTAAATATTTGTTTAGAGCATTTCTCAACCCTTTGTTTTCCTCTTCTCTTTTTCTCTTTTCTTTTCTTTTCTGGGCACCGGACTTGTGCTGACCAGACACTTTGAGTGTAGGCCTTCTGAACTAATAATAACGTCAATAACAAATTCGATCACGGGCCAAACCATTTTTGTGTTTGGGGTGGGGGGTGGGGGTTCTTGACCACCACTATTTTAAAGGAAAATTAGGAAGAAAACAAATAAGAAAGACTTAAATGTATTAAACATATCTTTTTCCACATAGGACTAATTTGACAATAATAATAAAAAAAAGTCCACAATTTAATGAGGGCCCAGTTGTGGGCCCCCCCTCTTTCCTGGGCCCGGGACAGCAGACCCGTTTGTCCCCCCCTATCGGCGGGCCTGGCCCGACCACATGCCACTCAAACACAGTGAGCCAATCAGAGGAGAGGTTCTCATTCTCTCTTCTGATTGGCCAAATGACTTGTGGCTGCTAGAGCTCCAGAAAGAGGCAACAGAAAGGGGCAGTAGAAACCATATGAAGCAGATCACAGGTACTCACAACCAATGATACATCTTGATAGGGAGATAAACCCAGAGAAAAGTGCACAGCATGGACCTTTAAAAAAAAAACTTTATTAGTAATGTAACTGAGGGTTGGTTGTGGTGGTTTGGATCTTGATGCTCAGAAAACAGGAACAGAGGCGACTTTTAGTGTTTACTCTGGTCTGTTCTCGCCGGCCTCATCACCATGACAACGGAGTGTGTCCGTCGGCGGAGGAAGACGCCTCGTCTGGCTGACATGCGGAGCGCCGGGACCGCCGCGGCTGTCTGATGACGGACGTCCGCGGTAGCCTACGAAAAAAAAATCATTTTCACAGAACCATATTTTATATTTACAGAACTTTAAGCAGATCGGGCAAATGAAGTTTGTCCCAGTGGAGTTGCCGTAGACAACATCAAAGATGGCCGCCGGTCTGTGTATGAGCAGACCAGTAGTTACACACATCGGGCAGCGATGCAAATTGGGCAGTGACATGCAGACGTGGACACGGGGTTAAGGGTCAGGGGTCAGAGGTTAGAGGTCATTAGAGGTTAGAGGTCAGGGGTCGGAGGTCATTAGGGGTCAGAGGTCAGAGGTCATTAGAGGTCAGGGGTCATTAGAGGTTAGAGGTCATTAGAGGTCAGAGGTCATTAGAGGTTAGAGGTCATTAGAGGTCAGGGGTCGGAGGTCATTAGAGGTCATTAGAGGTCAGGGGTCATTAGAGGTCAGAGGTCAGAGGTCAGAGGTCGGAGGTCATTAGAGGTCAGGGGTCAGAGGTCAGAAGTTAACCGTCTGACTGTGACTCTGCAGGAACGGTACGAAGCCGCCATCAAGAGGTCGACCAAGAAGACGTGGGCGGAGATCAGACAGCAGAGATGGTCGTGGGCCGGAGGGTTGAACCAGACGTCACGCAGAGAGAGTGAGAGAGACACACACACACACACACACACACACACACACACACACACACACACACACACACACACACACACACACACACACACACACACACACACGGGGGGGGGGGGGGGGGGGGGGGGCAGTAGTTGATCATGTTTTGACCAGTGTTGTTGTTGGTGAACGAGTTGTTTGAGTCACTGAATGAATCACTCCTTGACCTGAACGTCCGGCTAAACGGTGCGTTCACTGAACGTACGACAAGCAACACAATGACAAGTTCGTGAACGTGTGATTTACTGAACGCGCTCCTGAAAGTCGCGTGGTGGCGTTTGTGAACGTGTCATTATGTCACTTGTGTCTGAAGTCTGAAGCTGAGGCTGAAAGCCGCAAGTCGCCGCGTTGGGATCACATGGGTCACGCCATCAGGTATCCCAGCATGCTTAGCACCACAAACGTCTTGCCTTCACGGTGCGGAACAATTTAATCTCAATGAGTGACACAGCTTTCTCTGTTGCTGCTTCAGCGTCGTACGTTCAGCGAACGCAGCACGTTCAGCGAGCGCCGCACGTTCAGCGAACGCAGCACGTTCAGCGAGCGTCGTACGTTCAGCGAACGCTCCACACGGCGACTCTGAGCCTCAGGGCGGAAACATGAACTGAGTTATGAATCGTTGTGTCAGTTCAAGCAGTCGGAGCTCCAGCCAAGCACTGAACGATTCACTTAACGATTCATGAACGATTCATGAATGATTCACTGAACTGATCTTTTGAACAGATGTGTGTGTGTGTGTGTGTGAGTGTGTGATATTCAGAGAAAAGTTTTGTCGAACCCCCCCCCCCCCCCTCGAACTTCCCCTATGAACTAAAGGTTTATAGTATATAGGGTATATAGGGGATATTTTCCTTATGAACTGAAGCTGTTTGAGCTCAGAGACACTAGTCCGTTGGTTCCAGTCCTGGGGGGTCGAGCCTGGGGGGCCTGGGGGGGGCGGGGCCTGGGGAGCCGGGGGGGTCGAGCTGAACAGTTGTTGTTGTTGCGTTGTTTTCTCCGGTGCAGGCAGGTGCTCGGTCTCCACGGTAACCCTCACCCGGGGGGCGGAGCCTGTGATTAACAACAGGCTGTCCAAGTCCTCGGCCTCGCTCTGGAACTCCCCCAACAGAAGTAAGACTGTTATTATGGTCTGGTCTCTGCTGCCTGTGCTTGGTGATGGTCGTTCACCCCCCTCCCTCCCCCTCCCTCGCTCGTTTGCATCGTGGTTTTTAATTTCAGTCGGTGGTTGTGACGTCGTCTCTTCACCTCAACGTCTTAGTCCAGTTGTTTTATGAGAAAAGGTTGAACAAACTGCAACAGAATCAAACTCAACTGGTTTTGTATCCTCAACATGTCCTGAGTGAGGGAGAAAAAGCCCAGAAGAATCCCATTAGGGGAAAGTTTAGAAAAAGACCCAAATATAGCCCATAATACGCCTATTCATTATGTTTCTCACCTGAATAGGGTAAAATGTTTAACCTTTAGATATCTCCATGAAAATTACTGAGTTGATTACTTACATTAAGACAAACAAAAAATGTATTACAAGTTTTTTGAAATTCTTTGATAACATGGCAAATTTGCATAAATTTGCATAAATTCCACAGTTTTGACGGCACATGTATATATATAAAGGTGCTGTGGTACCGGCATGAAAACTGGAATGAGTTGACTCCATCGGTCAACCGACAAGAAATCACTTTAAATTTCAAGATGACTGCAATTTTTCAAGACAGCCACATCCTTAGTAGAGCAGGTATGACATTACGTATGGCTAATTTGCATACATACAGCACCTGATCTAAACATTGGGTATAGCTGGTGAAAATGTCTTGTTCAGTCTTGTTAACATATTACAGTTAAAAAACTTAATATTAAGGTCTGAATGGAACCCATTTAGTCTATCAGGTGTTGTATGTATGCAAATTAGCCATACGTAATTGGATTATGGACTGTTTGCTCATACCTAACCAGTTGAGTTTGCTTCTGTTGCAGTTTGTTCAACGTTGACCCCTTTTTTGGCTTAAAACTACTGGACTAACTGAGTCATGACCTTCGACCTTTGACATGTTTTTGGTTCATCCCCCCCTCCCCCCCCCCCCCCCCCCCTCCCTCTGGTGGTGGTTTGGTGACGCTGCTGAATGATCATGATCATGTTGTGGTTTTCTGTTTGATGTGACCACGTCTCCATGGTAACGAGACACTGTTCATGTTGTTACGTGTTGTTACCACGTTATTGATGATTGTTTGTCGTGACATCACATGACTTGTTGTTCCATTGTTGAGCGGCGGTGGCGGGCGGAGCTAAACGCTAACACCAGCATGCTAACATGTTGTATGTGTTTGCATGTGTTTAGTCGCTAGCAGCTAGCAGCTAATTAGCAGAGTCGTTAGCTAGCGGGTCTCGGAGGAAAAGGAAAAATAAAAACTGAATCGTCTGATATGAAGTGATGAATAGTGAACAGTAATAATAATCCTGGTCGTCATGGCAGCAGAGCAGCCGTTCTGCAGATTCTTCCACCTCCTCCTGCCGCAGTGAGAGGGGGGGGGGGGGGGGGGGACCACTGTTGCTTAGCAACAGGAGGAGGCGGTGGGGTCATCAGTTCCTCATGAAACATGATGGTGAAGGATGGGGGGGGGGGGGGGGGGGGGGCTGGTGAAGGAGACTGGTGTCGGTGGAGGGAGGTGAACATGGAGAGAAGAAGGAAGAGCTCACACTACTACTACAGACCGGTACCAGCTGGTACAGACCATAGACTGTAAAAAGAATGGACGTAGCGTCCGTGACGTCACCCATTGGTTTGGAGGCCGAGAGCCCGCCCACTGGCCTCGTAGCAGCGGTCGCCGGACCTGTCACTCAACGGTTCTGCGCCCTGATTGGCCAGAACTTTAAACCTAATAACAGTAAAACGGTAGAGTTTAAAAAAAAATTCACCCCCCTCAGAGTGTGTGCGGGGGTAGAAACTATCGGTTGAGACCAAAAAAATGAAATGTACCAGGCTGTAAATATGTTTTTTTAAGCTGTAAAATCGGCTATTTTAACATGGGGCTCAATTGGAGTTGCTCCCTTCTGGAGCCAGCCCCCAGCGACAGCCGAGGGGATTGCAGCTTTTTGAACGCGGAAGTGAGCTTCACTTCACAGACCGACAACTGCCCCCTTGGTACAGACTGGTACAGACTGGTACAGACCGGTCCAGACCGGTAGCGACTGCTCATTTGCTCATTTATTATCAAACTTTGAGCCAGATGTGATCATAATGATGATGAGAAAAGAAAACACATGAACTAAAGGTACAACTTCTACTGAGAATCGAACCCGTACTAGCGGATGACTCTGCTGACTGAGGGAGCTGCTCTACCAGGAGTGGCCACTTGATGGAGACTCTGTAGTAGTTGACCAGCAGGGGGGGGGGGGGGGGGGTAAGGACAGCATCGGTCCAATGGCAGCGCCTCCTGGTGGAGGAATATGGGTTTTGAAAAAGAACTGACATCTCTGCATTGTTGGTGAATGAGCAGTGTGGTGTTTTCAATAATTTAAGGACATTTATAGATCACCCACGTTAATAGCATCATGTGTGTGTCTCTGTGTGTCTCTGTGTGTGTGTGTCTCTGTGTGTGTGTGTTGTACCAGTGACATCACTCTGACATCACTTCCTGTCTGCAGGCCGTAGCCTGCGTCTCAGTCCGTGGGAGAGTCGGATCGTGGAGCGACTCATGACTCCCACTCTCTCCTTCCTGGCCCGCAGCCGCAGCGCCGCCACGTTGCTTAGCAACAACGACTCTGGTGAGTGTTCATGTATATAGTATATACAGTATATATATATATATATATATAGTATATACAGTATATATATGTATATATAGTATATACAGTATATGTATATATAGTATATACAGTATATATATGTATATATAGTATATACAGTATAGACCGAATCTCCTTGTTGTTTACATTCTACTTCCTGGTAGAAAACCAGCTGTAATGTGAACGAGAGTTTAGCTATATATCACATTTTTCACGCCCTATCACCGTTTAGACAAATCTGAAATGATTGAAGAAACATTACTATTTCTGTGTGTGTGTTTTGTGTTGCTATGTGTTGTATTTATTCAGTTTGGGGGAATCACAGTGTCTAGAAAGCATCAGTGGCTCAGCTGACAGGGACAGCTAACGGTGGCTAAGCTAACGGCGGTAGCTAAGCTAACGGCGGTAGCTAAGCTAACAGCAGGACGTCAGCTGTTAAAACCCTCCCGTTGTGGGACACCACATGAAACTACTCCAGTTAGCTCAGTCATGTTGGAACTCAGATATCCGCTGGAGAAAATATTTTTCATGGAGCGTTTGAGTCACTGAGTTATTAAAGTTAAACAGGTAGCTAACCGTTAGCCCGGCTAATCTATGATAACCATGACTAATTACAAAAATGTGCACACAGAAATAGTAATGTTTGTCCAATCATTGGTTTTATAAACTTTACAAACATCAGATTAGTCTAAACGGTGATATAGTGACATGAAAAATGAGATAAATATAGTGAAACTCTCGTCCGTCACTATTGTTCTCATGCTGGTTTTCTACCAGGAAGTAGTTGTAAACAACAAGGAGATTCGTCCTATATATATAACAGATGAGGTTAGGGTTGGGCGGTATGACGGTATTATACCGTGTGACGGTATAAAATGTCTACCGGTAGAGATTTTGCAATACCGTTTATACCGGAGAAAGAGCAGATGTCTGCGGCATCTCTCTGAGTCACTGTAGTTACACCGCCTAGACACACGGGGGAGCCGGCACTGCAGCAGACCGCTTGGCGTGGTTGCATCAGCACGACGAAGAAGAAACAGCTTTACCGTTACCGGAGGCTTACCGGAGTGATAACAATCATGGCGGAGGCGGAGAGTGAAAGCAGAAGTGGGAGCATAATATAATACATCCATGAGTGGGAGTCACGAGGAAACGGAGGCAGCCCGACCCGCCCAACAAGACGAAAAAGTGAAAAGTGAAAGTAATTCACTCCAGTCGTAATTTTTTTCGATCGATCAGCTGTGTTTACCGTTTCATGTGTCATAGTTCTGATGTTTAGACAGATGAATTAGACCTCGAACACATCCTAAAGTTTGACTGGTCAGAGTTTTTCAGAAGAGGAGTAAGTCAGGTTATAAGCAATGCTAATTTCTGTTAGCCCGTCTATGGTGTTTTACATTATACGTTAGCATTAAGCTAGCGGGCTTTTTATGCTTAGTTGTGACACTGGCTGTGTGTGTTTTAAACGTTATTTCAAACTATGTGGGTTTGATTGAACATCTTTGATGCTTAAATATATATTGCCGCTTAACATATTGCTTTACTCCTCTTTCTATGTGCCATTTTTACTGTAGGACAGGCTAGGACACTGTTTATTATGGTCACTTCCGTCCCTCCCACCCACCGTTTTTCCGTCAGTTGTTGACATTTGAGCCCGTACTACCATAGACTGTAAAGGTTACTTACTACCTTAGGAACTCTAAAGTAACTTTTTTGATTTTCCCGGTTTGACCTGTTTGAACAGCCGTAGACAGCACAGACTGTAGGCATTTTTGTAAAATGCAAATTTGTGATGTTGTGATTTCTTTTTATATAATTGCACTAACTGGAGCAAGACTGCTCTGACATTTTTCCTGTTTGTTTAAAAAAAAAAAAAAATAGAAATCCAAGTTAAAAAATAAAAGAGGAAAATGATCAAATGCGACAGTATGGTTATTTTAAGCACTTGAATTTACAGGGGGAAAAAACATACCGTGATATATACCGTTACCGTGATATGAAATTACTCATACCGTTATATAAGATTTTGCTCATACCGCCCAACCCTAGATGAGGTCATTAATCAACGATGACGTCACTCAGACTCTCGCTCCCGTTCAGTTTCCATCAGTCCGCTCGGCGCCGCCGGCAACCGTCACCACAGCAACGCCGAGCGCTGGAGAGTCTCCTCCGCCAGCACGCCGGACATCACGCAACGGCACCGCCGCGCTAGCTCCACGCCGGTACGTAACCATGACGACCTCACACACACACACACACACACACACACACACACACACACACACACACACACACACACACACACACACACACACACACACACACACACCTGACCTCGCACCTGGTAATAACCGGTTCTAACTGGTAATAACTAATAATAACCGGTTCTAACTGGTTATAACTGGTAATAACCGGTTATAACAGGTAATAACTGGTAATAACTGGTTATAACTGGTTATAACTAATAATAACCGGTTCTAACTGGTTATAACTGGTAATAACCGGTTATAACAGGTAATAACTGGTAATAACTGGTTATAACTGGTTATAACTAATAATAACCGGTTCTAACTGGTTATAACTGGTAATAACCGGTTATAACAGGTAATAACTGGTAATAACTGGTTCTAACTGGTTATAACTAATAATAACCGGTTCTAACTGGTTATAACTGGTAATAACCGGTTATAACAGGTAATAACTGGTAATAACTGGTTATAACTGGTTATAACTAAAAACCGGTTATTACTAATGATAACTGGTAATAACAGGTTATAACTGGTAATAACCGGTTATAACAGGTAATAACTGGTAATAACTGGTTCTAACTGGTTATTTGTGTGATGTGAAGGGGGATAAGAAGAAGAAAGAGAAGAGAGAAAAAGAGCGGGAGAACGAGAAAGAGAAGAGCGCTCTGTCTAAAGAGACGGCGCCGAAGAAGAGACAGACGACGCCACCCGTCACCACGACAACCAGATCCCGACCAGAGACGAGGTACCGACTCAGTTCTTCACTCTGATTGGTTCCTCTCTGTCACATGAACGCGTTAACGGGAAACAAACGGATGATGTCAGATCAGATTCAATAGATCAATATCAGCCGATACGTCGTCTGAACCAATCAGATCTCTCCTGGCAATGTGAGTGACATCATCAATAATGAGTCAATGGAGCCTGAGCGGGAACAGGAAGTAACCGTCGCCATGGGAACGGTGTGATGATAAAACTCTGTTACGGTTCATGAAGAGAAACCAGCAGTTTGTTGTAAAACTGTTGTAGAATAAAACTCCTCAGAGTCCGTAACCATGGAGACTCACGGTGGCGTAGTGACGTCACCATGGCGACCACATGGCGCCCTTCCTTTCCCGTGTCCGTTGGTGACGACACCAGATCTGTAGTCACACTAAACACATTCTTCTGTTGCCGTGACAACAAACTGCTGGTTTCTCTTCATGAACCGTAACAGAGTTTTATCATCTCACCGTTCACTCACATGTTCCCGTTTACATGACAGCTTTAATTAATTAAAATTAATTCCGCTTGAAACAGACCATGTGAACACTTAAAGCAGATATCAGTGGAATGTTTTTGTTAATATAAGTCCTAAATAGTCCTATTTTCCGTCAGCAATCACTTACATGAAGTATTTCAGCCTAAACACGAGTCTCTCCGTCACTCTGCTCTGCTGTAACCCGAGGAGAAAATTTTCCTTGTGGGATACAAGTGTTATCCAATGAGGAGAGAGAACGGCATGAAGGGCTGTGTGTGCAGCCAAGGGATGCGCGTGAATGTGGTGACGTAGCACGAGGACCAATTGATGCCTGACAAGGGCGGGGGCTGCTAACTCATGGTGCGTTCAAAGAAACTCGTACTTTGTGTTTTTCCTTCCTGTGAAGTCATACCAGTTCGATCTGGTACGAGTTCACGGGTCGGAAGTTACGAGTGGCCGTTATAGGGAACTTTCACAGACAACAGGATGGTAAAAACACGAGCTACGGGTTACCTGGAACGCTACCAAGTCGTAGTTGTGACTTGAAGCTGTAACTTACGGTTTCAAAAGCCTGCCTTGAACGCAGCATTAGCCGAAACGGCCGTGAAGCTGATATCTGCTTTAATTCCAAGTGAAAATGATTATTCGGAATTAAGTGGGTGGTTTATTCCGATTTTAAATCTGAATTAATTAATTCCTCGGTCATGTAATGTCATGTTTATTCTTTTTAAAATGAATTCCTGTCGTTCTACTCGTGCGTATTAACTGACTCTCCGCTCTGTGTGTGTGTGTCGCGGTGACTTCACCATGAAAAGTAGCTACAACACAACATAACGTTACAGCTGCAGTGTTGAGTCATGTCGGCCCTAACACCCCCCCCCCCCCCCCCCCCCCCCCCCCCCTCCCCCAGCGCCGCCCGGTCCAGGAGCCGCCCCCCCTCCCCGTTGCCGCGGCGCCGCCCGCTGTCCCCCCTCCCCCCCTCCTCCTCTAAGAAGACTCCGCCCCCGGGGAACAAGCCCCGCCCCAAACGCGCCCAGACGCCGGCCAGAGTGATGCCGCCGGCCGTCACCGCCGTTACCGTGGAGACGGCTCAGAGCACCGAGAAGAAGCCCGACATCCCAGAGGAGAAAAAGAGTGAGTGTTGCTGTTGCTATGGAGACGACGGCTGTTGACTGAATATTGATCGCTGATTATTGGTTCCAGATGTTCCCGCCATCGTGGTGTCGTCTAGCCCCCCCGCCCCGCCGGTCGCCCCCGGCAACAAGCCGTCAGCGGGAACCAAGGACCCGGTCGCCCCCGGCAACAAGCCGTCAGCGGGAACCAAGGACCCGGTCGCCCCGGGCAACAAGCCGTCAGCGGGAACCAACGACCCGGAGGAAGCTGCTCGCGTTCTGTCGGAGAAACGACGACGAGCGCGAGAACAGAGAGAGAGAGAAGAGCAGGAGAGACAGGAGCAGCAGCTGAGGAACAGGTACCGATCAATACACGGATCAATACACCGATCAATACACTGATCTATACACCGATCAATACACCGATCTATACACGGATCAATACACCGATCTATACACTGATCTATACACCGATCAATACACGGATCAATACACCGATCAATACACTGATCTATACACCGATCAATACACGGATCAATACACCGATCAATACACCGATCTATACACGGATCAATACACCGATCTATACACTGATCTATACACCGATCAATACACGGATCAATACACCGATCAATACACCGATCAATACACCGATCAATACACCGATCAATACACTGATCAATGTATCGATCAATACATGGATCAATACATAGATCAATACACCGATCAATACATAGATCAATACACCGATCAGTACATACAACGACTGAAACCATGGAAACGTAACATATAATTCCACCAGAAATGACGTTCGGGAACTTGTGGATTTATCCACCACTTTATTTTCCCATGATCCATCACACCACAGCTGAAGTGGGTTTTAGTAGCAGTCTAGCGAGCGGCTAACTGGTAGCGTTAGCGGCTAACTGGTAGCGTTAGCCACCAGTACTAGCGAGCGGCTAACTGGTAGCGTTAGCGGCTAACTGGTAGCGTTAGCCACCGGTGTAGGCACCAAATGTGGGGGCACCGGGCTGCCAAAACCGTTTTGACTAAATCTGATGTTTGTTAAGTCTATAAAACGAATTACTGAACAAACATTACTATTTCTGTGTGTTTTTGTAATTAGTCATGGTTGTCGTAGTTGTTAGCTTTGCTGCTGCTGACAGCTAACAGCAGCAGCTAAGCTAACAGCAGTAGCTAAGCTAACAGCAGGACATCAGCTGTTAAAACCCTCCCGTTGTGGGACACGACATGAAACTACTCCAGTTAGCTCAGTCATGTTGGAACTAGGATATCTGCTGGGCCGTTTATTGAGTTATTGTTTATTGACACTGCTAACGGCTAACAGCTAACGGCTAACAGCTAACGGTTAGCCCAGCTAACGTTAATCTAAAATGTAATGAATGGAGCGTCATGGTGACACCCAGCGTCGTTCTCCGGTGGATAAAACTGTGTGTTGTTTGCTCCATGTGTGACATCACTGTGTGACATCGCTGTGACACCACTGTGACATCACTGTGACATCACCAGGCTGCTGCGGGAGGAGGCGGCGGCCCGCGAGGCGGAGGAGCGGCGGCGGCGCGAGGAGGAAGCTCGCTTCATGGCGGAGCAGCAGAGACGGAGAGATGAAGCTCAGAGGGAGGAGGAGGAGAAGGAGGAGGAGAGGCAGCAGAGACAGGTCAGACCCGTCGCCATGGAGACACTCTCACTGTCTCCATCCCAGTTGCCATGGAAACAGCAGCAGCTGTTTGACACTGAACCATAGATAGATACACGTAGATGCCGCATTCGGGCTTGTCAGGAACGTCGTCGCGGCGGCCATCTTGGGAGGGAGTTCCTTGCATCTATAGAGAGCCGAAGTGGAAGCAGTAAGTAACGTCGCCATGGGAACTCAACTCTGAAAAAGTCTCCATGTGAGTGAACGGGAGCTAAAGTTTTATTTCGTGATCCGGTTGAATTGTGCCATGAGAAAAACTCTGTCCTCTACCTTTAAAACATCACGTTTCATGAAGAGAAACCAGCAGTTTGTTGTCACGGCAACGGACTACAGACCAGACTACAGATCTGGGGCCGGTTGCACCAACTAGTCTTAAGCCTGGTCTTAACTAAGACTAAGACCAGGTCTTAACTAAGACCAGGTCTTAACTAAGACCAGGCCTAACTTGGCGTTCTAAGCCCAGTCGCACAGTTACGCCAGTTGCACCAGCTGGTCTTAAGCCCTCTTCTCACTAAGACCAGGCGTAAGCAGGCCTAAAGTAGGAAGATCTTGCTGTGTAATGTAAATGTTCCCTTTTTACCGGCGCTCGAGACCTCGTTAAGACGAGTGCTCATTACGTGACAAGGACTTCATTGAACGGTACCGCTGTGATCACAAGCTGTAACGTCTCACAGCGTCTCACAGTCCGCGATTTCACGTCGGAACTAGGGGTGCGCCCCCCCTCCCCCCCCCCACCTCCCGCACTCCATCAGCCTCCCTATTCCCACAGCATTACGCTTCTTCTTCTTTTTTTTTCTTTTTTTAAATCTGAATATAAACTCAATTTGTCTGACTTACACTTAGTTCATATAACGCATAGATCTCTGTATTTGATGTGATATGCAGCCTGAGCCTGCCTGGCTCCATACAGCAGCCTTGGCATAGTGGAGTCAGGCTGCATCTGACAGCTCAGTACTACGGCCGACGGCCTTTATTTCTAAATCCCTCAATTTATTTTCACACATTACGACCAAGCCCATCGTTCATTAGTTCATCTCCATCTTCCTCACGTAGCCTACTGTCCTCGCTGCGCTGTCGGACCTGGGTTTCTGTCACCGTTGCGCTGTAGCGCTTCACAACCCCCCCCTCCTCCTCCTCCTCCTCCTCTCTGCTCCGTGTCCGTTCGGGACCGGAGACGGATCAGACACCCAGGTCCGACAGCGCAATTTGTCCCTCTCTGAAGCAGAGGTCAGCTTCACTCCAGTCTTCACAGTCCACAAAGTTGAAAGAGTTTGTGATCGTTGTCAGTTTTTTCCAGGCGACAATGTTTTTTTTAATTATTATTATTAATCATAATCAGACATATTTCATAAATCCTCCTGATATCCACACCTCACATGCTCCACTGCCCGTAATATGACAATTACCTTTGCAGCGAGGATACAGCAGTTTTTTTTTAATGTAGGCTATTTGTGTATACATACAGTAGGCCTATTCAATAAGAAACAGTGTCTCAGATGCAAAAAAAACCAAACAAAAAAAAACAAACAGAAGGAAACGTCTGACAACAACGTAGCTATAAATCAATCAATGTCATAAAAGCGTAATGTTTGAAAAATAAAGTGACGTTACTCCAACAATGAAAAAAAATAAATCAAATGACTGACGAGAGAGAGAAAGAGGAGGAGGACTGTAGGAGAGATCTGTATGAACTTGTTGAAGAGCTGTCACCGTCGGACCGCAAGGCAGCAACACTGCAGCTGCTGATTGCACTTTTTTTTAATGGAAACGTGCAAGACAGCGGAAGGTAGTTAACAATGTATCCTAGCAACGCACGCTATTGTAAGCATTCACATGAACGCGCATCGCTAAGACCAGGCGTAGTTAAGACCAGGCGTAGTTAAGACCAGGCGTAGTTAAGACCAGGCGTAGTTAAGACCAGGCGTAGTTAAGACCAGGCGTAGTTAAGACCAGGCGTAGTTAAGACCAGGCGTAGTTAAGACCAGGCGTAGTTAAGACCAGGCGTAAGTCTGGTTGGTGCAACTGGCCTAAAGTCCACTCTAAAGACTGGTCTTAGTTAAGACCAACTTAGGAGTTACGACCAGGCTTAGTTAAGACCAGCTGGTGCAACCGGCCCCTGGTGTCACCAACTGTCACGGGAAAGGAAGGACGCCATGTGGTCGCCATGGTGACGTCACTACGCCACCTGGAGTCTCTATGGTTACAGATTCTTCTGAGTTTTATTCTACAATAGTTTTACAACAAACTGCTGGTTTCTCTTCATGAAACGTGATGTTTTAAAGGTAGAGGACAGAGAGTTTTATCATCACACAATTCAATCAGATCACAAAATAAAACTTTGACTCCCGTTCACTCACATGGAGACTTTTTCAGAGTTGAGTTCCCATGGCAACGTCACTTCCTGCTTCTGCTTCGGCTCTCTATAATAAATCCATAGATGACGTCATGATGCTTGTCACGAACGAGGTAAAACAAAACATAATAAAACACATTCACCTCCCCCCCCAAGATGGCCGCCGCAGCGACGGTCCGTTCCAATGGGTTAGGGTTAGCATCAGAGGCAGCTACGTGTAGATATCTCTGCACTGAACCATGTGACATTTACTTCCTGTTGTTGTTGTTGTTGTTGTTGTTGTTGTCCAGAGGGAGGAGGCGGAGGCGGCAGCCCGGGAGGAGTCAGAGCGTCAGCGTCTGGAGAGAGAGAAACACTTCCAGAAGGAGGAGCAGGAACGACTGGAGAGGAAGAGGGTGAGACAACATAAAGACTTATTGCCCCTCAGGCCTCAGGGTCAGCACGAAGAGGCTGCCTTTAGTTATCATGGAACAGCTACAGTTTACATCACTAAGAACGTTTTGTTTTTTAATAAAAAGATAGAGCGTCTGTGGCGACGCACAGGGCAGTGATGCTAAGTCACTTCAACTAAGTTTGTCCAAGTGGAGTTACCGTAGGGAGCTGTCACAGACCGGGCAGCGACACCCAGAACTGGAACCAGCTCAAAGCTCAGAGCTCAGAGGGTCAACGTACGCTGAGAAGCAGAGGGCGTCATCTAGTCAGTGTATCCACAAGTTTCCCAACGTCATCTATGGTCAAAAGGAAGAAGGAAGAAGTCGGTTTTGCCGGTTTGGTGGAATTGTACGTTCACGTTTCAATGGTTTTCAGTCGTTGTCATAGTTACGGTAAACGCATGGATCTATTAACGCTGGTTTTAACACGGATGTTGATGTGTGATATCTATTGTTAAAAGCTGCTGTGATGATCCATGCGTTTTACACATTTACATTGAAAAAAAAAAAAAGAAATCCATGCATTTACCGCGACTACTGAAACCATGGAAACGTAACCATAACATTCCACCAGAAGAGCAAAACCGGCAAAACAGGCTACGTTGTTGACGTTCGGAGAAAGGTGGATAGTATATCTATGAGAGGTCAGAGGTCAGAGGTCAGAGGTGATTAACCCTGTGTGTGTGTGTGTGTGTGTGTGTGTGTGTGTGTGTGTGTGTGTGTGTGTGTGTGTGTGTGTGTGTGTGTGTGTGTGTGTGTGTGTGTGTGTGTGTGTGTCTGTGCTGCAGCGTCTGGACGAGATCATGAAGAGAACTCGTCGGAGCGACGCGGGAGAGAGAGAGAAGGTCTGAACCCACTTCACTTCCTGTTGATGTGACGTGTGTTTGTTGTTTACAGAGGGTCGTCACGGTGACATGTGTTTGTTGTTTACAGAAAGTCGTCACGGCGACGCCGCCACCACAGGTCAACGGCCGGGACGCAGAGGTCAAAGGTAACGACCGAACCGCTGCTCGTTGTAACAGCAACTGCAGCGTAGAGCAACTCAGAAACTAGACTAGAGAATTCATCCTGAAGGAAGTCTGCTGAATGCTGAAAGCTGCTGAATGCTGAAAGCTGCTGAATGCTGAAAGCTGCTGAATGCTGAAAGCTGCTGAATGCTGAAAGCTGCTGAAAGCTGAAAGCTGCTGAATGCTGAAAGCTGCTGAATGCTGAAAGCTGCTGAATGCTGAAAGCTGCTGAATGCTGAAAGCTGCTGAAAGCTGAAAGCTGCTGAATGCTGAAAGCTGCTGAATGCTGAAAGCTGAAAGCTGCTGAATGCTGAAAGCTGCTGAATGCTGAAAGCTGCTGAATGCTGAAAGCTGCTGAATGCTGAAAGCTGCTGAATGCTGAAAGCTGAATGCTGAAAGCTGCTGAAAGCTGAATGCTGAAAGCTGCTGAATGCTGAAAGCTGCTGAATGCTGAAAGCTGAATGCTGAAAGCTGCTGAAAGCTGAATGCTGAAAGCTGCTGAATGCTGAAAGCTGCTGAATGCTGAAAGCTGAATGCTGAAAGCTGCTGAAAGCTGAATGCTGAAAGCTGCTGAATGCTGAAAGCTGCTGAATGCTGAAAGCTGAAAGCTGCTGAATGCTGAAAGCTGCTGAATGCTGCTGAATGCTGAAAGCTGCTGAATGCTGAAAGCTGCTGAAAGCTGAAAGCTGCTGAATGCTGAAAGCTGCTGAATGCTGAAAGCTGCTGAAAGCTGCTGAATGCTGAAAGCTGCTGAATGCTGAAAGCTGCTGAATGCTGAAAGCTGAATGCTGAAAGCTGCTGAAAGCTGAATGCTGAAAGCTGCTGAATGCTGAAAGCTGCTGAATGCTGAAAGCTGAAAGCTGCTGAAAGCTGAATGCTGAAAGCTGCTGAATGCTGAAAGCTGCTGAATGCTGAAAGCTGAATGCTGAAAGCTGCTGAAAGCTGAATGCTGAAAGCTGCTGAATGCTGAAAGCTGCTGAATGCTGCTGAATGCTGAAAGCTGCTGAATGCTGAAAGCTGCTGAAAGCTGAAAGCTGCTGAATGCTGAAAGCTGCTGAATGCTGAAAGCTGCTGAATGCTGAAAGCTGCTGAAAGCTGAAAGCTGCTGAATGCTGAAAGCTGCTGAAAGTTGGAAGCTGAAAGCTGCTGAAAGCTGAATGCTGAAAGCTGCTGAATGCTGAAAGCTGCTGAAAGTTGGAAGCTGAAAGCTGCTGAAAGCTGAATGCTGAAAGCTGCTGAATGCTGAAAGCTGCTGAAAGTTGGAAGCTGAAAGCTGCTGAAAGCTGAATGCTGAAAGCTGCTGAATGCTGAAAGCTGAAAGCTGAATGAGCTGAATAAACTGTTGAAACTATTAAAGCTGAATTAAGTTTAGAAACTGCTGAATAAATCTTGAAGAGATGAAACAATATGAAGAATATGAAACGGTTTGAAATGACTTGAATTGTTGAAGATCAGGATGAAGAAAAGTAAAGTCTGAAGTTACTCAGAGTTACTTCAAACTGACAGTTTGAAAACATGTTTGAACCATCACTAATATATATATATATATATATATATATATATATATACTAATGTAGATGAAACTATATGTGAAGAGTAGAAGTCGAAGATGAAAGATGGAGGATGGATGAACTGGTGCTAATTACTTGTAGTGAAGAACAGTCTGAATGAACTGAAATGTCATCGTCTCGCTGCAGGAAATGCCGCTGCCCCCCCGACCCCCCCGGCCCCCCTGGCCCCCCCCCACCAGAACGGCGTCTCGGTCAACGGTGAGGTCATCCAGCTCAACGGCGGTGGTAACCCCGGGCAACAGCAGCCGTTCCTCATGAAGCCGGGCCAACGGCCAATGAAGACGCAGCACGTGGCCGGTACGTGATGATGTCATCAGAGGTCACGACCTCATCAGCTCTGTCGATGTGAGACGAAGTTAAAGGGACATTCTGTAACTTCTCCTGTTCTTCAGTCTGTTCTTCATTAACCTCTTCCTCTCCCGCACTATTTTGAAGCAAAAACACATTTCCACGCTCAGATTATTATATCTATATATATATATATATATATATTATATCTGCAGCTTCTGAACCACGGTGACTAATCTACATCCATAGATGAGGGTTAGTGCCAGGAAGGAACACTGTAGAGGTTCTTGTGAAAGTGTCAGAAACACTTCAGGTATTACTGGAACAGAGCAGTGGTCTAGTAAGTGTGCAAAAAATTAATAAATTATTAAAAAATAAAAAAACAGCCTTTGTGATTTTATCCATGAAGGTAAATGAAAGTATGAATCTGTAAGCACACTATCAATGAACACCTGGTTCAAATTTGAAGAAGATAGCACAAAGTAACGACCGTTCTGCAGTGTGTTTTACATGATCAGATGCAGGCGACATGAGAGGCAAAATGGGAAAAAAAAAAAAATATGAATCCAAGTCAGGAAATTTATTGAGAATCAAATCACTCAAATCAATGAATCAATGAATGATTCATGATTGATTTGATTGTGTTTTGACACGACGTTCAACAAAACACACTTACATTTACAATTCTTCTTCTTCTCCATCTTGTACATTTACGATGGAATAAGTTAAATCTTTACGGTTTTACTTCCTGTTTTCTTCTTCTTACACAAAGTAAATGAGAAATGAAATAAAGACGATGCTACATTTGAAAAAAACAAACAAATATAAACATAATGAATCATTTATAATTAAAAGTCTGGAGCCCTGCACCGTGGTAACCGTGGTAACGCAGTGAGGAGGAATGGAGCGTTACACTGATGCTGCATTCACCTGCAGTCGGGCAGACGGCCGTCGCTAACAAACCAGATGTCATTTTAGTCACAGAAGTCCAGAGAAAGCTGGTAAAACGATACCACATCGCCATGACAACATGTTGTCACGTGTGTTGTTTACATAGAAGCTTGTTTATGTCCGTCTGCCGTCTGCCCAATTTCACCTGAATGCAGCATGAAAAATATACAACCACAACGCTAGATGGAGGAATTCTACACAATGTCCCTTTAAGACAAGTGAATGTAAATGATGTAATTAATTAAAGGAACAGACCCCCCCCCCCCCCCCCATGGTAACTATGGTAACCCTCATGTAACCATGGTAACCCTCCTGTCTCTCTCTCTCTCTACAGAGGTGCTGTGATCCTCTCTCACGTCTTCTGTCGGTGCCAAATGATGAACATGATGGGATGTAACAGTGTTTGATCTGTTGCCACGGCAACGAGGGGAAAAAATACTCATCTGACACACACATACATATCTATATATATACATATATATATATATATATATATAAATACAGTATATATATAAGAAATGCAACAACAAGTATTAGATGTGTGTGTGTGTGTGTGTGTGTGTGTGTGTGTGTGTGTGTGTGTGTGCGCGTGTGTGTGTGTGCGTGTGTGCGTGTGTGTGTGTGTCGGTGTGTGTGTGTGTGTGTGTGTCTGTGTGTGTGTGTGTGTGTGTGTGTGTGTGTGTGTGTGTGTGTGTGTGTGTCTGTGTGTGTGTGTGTGTGTGTGTGTGTGTGTGTGTGTGTGTGTGTGTGTGTGTGTGTCGGTGCAGCTTTGTTTTGTTGTCGTGTCGTTTGCACCTTAAACACAGTGATGATGTCACACACCTGAACTGACAGTGGCTGTTATTATTGTTATTATTATTACTGTCGTTATTATCGTCATGGTTACCTTCAGTTGGACAATGTGTGTGTGACTGTGTGTGTGTGTGTGAGTGAGAGTGTGTGTGTGTGTGTTGTTTTCTTGTTGAGTTATTTAACAGTTTAGTTAAATGTAACGAGGATGTGAAATAAAACTTCATCAACGACTCTGGACTCGTCTTCATATGTTCTATTACTATGTTCTATCCACCACTTTATTTTCCCATGATCCATTGCGTCACACCACAACGGAAGTCGGTTTTAGTAGCATTCTAGCGAGCGGCTAACTGGTAGCGTTAGCGGCTAACTGGTAGCGTTAGCCACCAGTTCTAGCGAGCGGCTAACTGGTAGCGTTAGCCACCAGTTCTAGCAAGCGGCTAACTGGTAGCGTTAGCCACCAGTTCTAGCGAGCGGCTAACTGGTAGTGTTAGCGGCTAACCGGTAGCGTTAGCCACCAGTTCTAGCGAACGGCTAACTGGTAGCGTTAGCCACCGGTGTAGGTACCAAATGTGGGGGCTCCGGGCTGCCAAAACCGTTTTGACTAAATCTGATGTTTGTTAAGTCTATAAAACAAATTATTGAACAAACATTACTATTTCTGTGTGCACGTTTTTGTAATTAGTCATGGTTATTGTAGCCGTTAGCTTTGCTGCTGCTGACAGCTAACAGCAGCAGCTAAGCTAACATCAGGACGTCAGCTGTTAAAACCCTCCCGTTGTGGGACATGACATGAAACTACTCCAGTTAGCTCAGTCATGTTGGAACTAGGATATCCACTGGAAAATAATATTTTTTTCATGGAGCGTTTATTGAGTTATTGCTAACAGCTAACAGCTAACGGTTAGCCCAGCTAATCTAAAATGTTTGTTCAACAATTCGTTTTAGTGACGCAAAAATGTGACATAAAGCTAAAACCTCGTCCGTATTGTTCTCATTAAAATGAGGTGATGATTATAAATAAAGTCATCAGGGCCGATGTCTATCAACCAGTCGATGCTGTCAACAATACAGTAGCCTAACGGTGGAATGGAGCGTCATGGCAACACCCAGCATCATTCTCCGGAAAGTGGTGGATATAGTTACTATGTTCTATATGCCATGGAGCTGCCCCCCCCCCCCCTCTTCACTCCATCTTCTGGGACTCAGACAGGTCTGCATCCATACCCACCATCTGGAAACCTTCAACCATCATCCCTGTACCCAAGAAGCCACCATCTGAACCAAATCACTACCGTTCAGTCGCACCAACCTCTTTGTCAGAAGCAGCTGCTCTGATGTTTCTGCACTCTATGATATTTTCTCATTTAAGCTACTGCATCACCAGCTGGTCCATGACCGGCTCTACTATCCTGAAACCAGTTGAGCTTCTGTAGCCTATAAAAAAGCACTCAAAATCTTAGACAAAAAAACCTTTTCTTACCATTTTTTTTATTTATTTGTTTGTTTATTAAGATCCCCATTAGCTGCAGCAAAGCCACAGCTATTCTTCCTGGGGTCCAACAGTATCAAATATACAGTTGAAAACACAAAACATAAACATTATAAAAATTTAAAACAAAAAAAACAAGTGAGCGATAAGCTTCACCTAACAAAACAAAAACAGAATAAGTGTTTACATTTCTTAACTGTGCTTCATTCATTCTTCGTTATATTAATTGTTCACATACTAATCCTATTACCCACATTTCTACATATCATATATGTATACATCATTACACATCACACATCATACTTGTATATACATTCATTCTACAGTCCGTTTTATAAATTATAATAACACATATCATATATCCATCGAAATATACTCCATATATAAATATACCATGTTGTCTTACTTTGATAAATGCTGTTTTATTAATATTTTGAATTTCTTTGTGTTCGTGGTGAGTTTGATATTTTTCGGCAGTGAATTCCATTCTTTCATACCTCTATACAAAACTGTACGCTTGATGGCGTTAGATCTTGCTTTAGGTAATGTAAAGTTTCCTACAGCTGCATGTCTGGTGATATATTTATGACTCTCTGCACTAAAAGCGAGGTTTTTAAACAAGATAACAGGTGTTTTTAGGACAGATATATTTCTAATAACAACAGACAGTGAGTACAATAGTCTGTCTTTGACCAGTAACCAGTTCAGTTTCTTGTGCATAGAAATTATCCTTGTCCTGTAGTCACACTTCAGTATTGTGCGGGCAGCTCTATTCTGTATACATTGTAGTTTATTTAACATGTCTCCAGTGGCATTTGACCAAACTGCTGGGCAATAGTCGAGATGTGATAATATTATCGATTGGATTGCTGTTTTCAAGATGTTTATATTTATGAAAGTTGCATGTCTTCTTAGAATTGATATACCTCTACCCATCTTAGCAATCATATTATTAATGTGTTTTTTCCATGATAATTTGTTGTCAACTGTCACTCCCAGCAATTTGGTCTCATGTACCTGGTCTATAGTGATATCTTTGATTTTAATATTTAATACAGGATTTCTATCAATATTATGATTTGAGCCTACAATCATGCACTTGGTTTTAGATATGTTCAGGACCAGCTTGTTTTCTTTAACCCATTCAGCCACACTTTCTAGTTCCTTATTCATAATAGTTTCTAATACATTATTAGTAGATGCTGATGTATATATGGTTGCGTCATCCGCATACATAACTGTGTTAGCTTTCTCTAATACATACGGTAAATCATTTGTGAAAATACTGAATAATAAAGGACCAAGGCAGCTCCCTTGAGGTACTCCACATGTCGTGGTTTTGGTTTCTGAGTAGCTGCCATTAAAAAATACTGTTTGTGTCCTGTTTGATAGATAGCTATAAAACCAATTAAGTGCAGATTGCTCAAAGCCATAGCAGGACAGTTTTGTTAGTAGTAAGTGATGATCAATTACATCAAAAGCAGCTGAGAAATCCAGAAATACAACACCAACCATATTTTTGTTATCAATTGCTCTAAGCCAATCATCAGACATGCTAGTCAGCGCCGTTGCCGTGGAGTGAGCCCTTCTGTAAGCATGTTGAGAGTTACAGATAATGTTATTCGCAGATAAATAGTTATTAATTTGTTCAAATACAATCGTTTCCATTATTTTTCCTAATACTGGTAATAAACTTATAGGACGGCTATTTGAGCTGGAAAAGGGCATTCTCTTGTTTTTTGGCAGTGAGATTATTTTCGCCTGCTTCCATGCTTGTGGACATGTACCACACATAAAACTTAAATTAATTATATGGGTTAATGCAGGAGCTATCTGATCAACAGCTATTTTGAGAAGCCTGCTGTCAAGGCCATCAACACCCGATGGTTTGTCTTTGCATTTTTTTAGGAAATCCTTTACCTTGTTAGTGCTTATATTCTCCAGTTTAAACTTGGAGTTTTTTCCATTCATGATTTTATTTCTTATTAATAGGTGAGATATATCATTACTTAGATTAGACATGTTTCCTCTTATTTTTTCTAGTTTGCTAATAAAATAATCATTTAAATAGTTTGCAATTTCATTGGGCTTGGTAATGAACTTGCCATTTGCCTCCATAAAGGATGGATTCGTTTTGTTTTTTCTCCCTGTCAGATCATTTAAAATGTTCCATAGTTTTTTACTATCATTTCCTACCTCGTTAACTCGTTTTTCAAAGTAAATTTTCTTTTTTTTTCTGTTAAATTTAGTAACAGAGTTTCTCATTTTCTTATAGAGGTCCCAGTCACATATATTTCCCGTTATACTTGCAGTTTTTTTCATTTGATCTCTCATTCTCATAGCATCTTTAATTTCTTTATCTAACCAGGGTGTTTTGGCATTCCTGACAGTAGACTTCTGTAGTGGTGCATGTTTCTCCACTAGAGGCAAAAATAAATTGTTAAACTTCAATAGAGCAATTTCAGGATTATTGGCTGCTAAGACTTCAGACCAACAGATTTCTTTCACATCATTAACAAATACATCTTGATTGAACCGTTTATATGACCTTTTAAAAATAATTTTGGGTCCAGGATTACTTACTTTAATGTTTCTTCCAACTATGACCAGGTTGTGATCACTGCTGCCGATGGGAACAGACAATATATTATTACACAGGTCTGGACAATTTGTAAAAATATGGTCTATGCACGTTGATGTTTTAGTGCCATCCAGCTTTACACATATTCTCGTAGGTTTATTTATAACTTGAGTAAGTCCACATGTATTTGTGGCAGTTTACATCTTGTTCTTCAAAGGGCAGTTATTAGCAAACCAGTCAATGTTAAAATCTCCCATGAAGTAAATATCCTGACCCACAACAGCATTATTATCTAACATATCACAGATTGTATCAAGATATTCACTCTTAGCACTGGGTGGTCTGTAGCAGCATCCTAACAGTATAGGCTTTCGATGAGGTAAATATGCTTGTAACCATAATATTTCAATGTTGTATTGCATCATATCAGTACATATTTTCACAGGCACGTGATCCCGAACATAAAAAGCTACTCCCCCACCATATTTATTTCTATCATTTCTGTAAATGTTGTAACCTTTAATCTCTAGCTCCGTATCTTCAAAGGAAGAGTCCAGGTGAGTTTCCGAGATGGCAAGAATGTGCAATTTATGTTCAAATAACATTTCAGTGACTTCATTTATTTTGTTCCTAAGACTGTTTATGTTAATATGTGCAATACTTAGGCCTCTCTTTGGTTGTTTGTGTTGTGACATGATTGTGTTAGTCCTAAAAGTGTTAAAAGTGTATTTTATGTAGGCATACCTTCATTCATACCCCACTTAACATGGGGTGCTGGTGCGAGGATGGATGATCAGCCTGTCATGTCTGAGATAGGCTATCTCTCCTCTTTCACGTGCTGCTTTCATCTTTGGCATCAGTTCTTTCCTTTTTTGTCTTACAGCGTCCGTGTAGTGTAACATTCTAGTGAAATATAATTTGCTGAGTTTTTCTAATTTCTGTAAATTCTCCTCTGTATGCTTAATATATAAAGTACTTCATGGCCTGGCGCCATCTCCACTTAAAGAGTTTATTACATTTAAATCAGCGGCGTAGCCAGAAAAAAGACATTGGGTGTGCAACTGCAAAGACTGGGTGTGCCACATTTATTTTCAACAAACTGAGCGTTACACCTCCATAAATATTCAAAAGAATTCCAACATTATATGTTGTGTGCGTTCTCATCAGTAATAACAAACCATGTGTTATTCGCTCTCAACAAGCCAGAGGCCTTTAACTAGCATCAGACACAGACTGCACATAATAACTTGGGTTTAACAGTCGCATCATGGCAAGCCTGTATGATCATACTTATCTTCTAATCTATATGCAACGCTGAGTAAAAAAAACTGCTTAACTGCTCTTATAGTCAACAGTAGCAGGTCTAAACATTCACACATATGACGTGCTCAAATAAATCAATAACAAAGTCATAAAAAAAACACATGTAGGCCTACTTTTGCGTCTGGTTAGCGCACGCACAATAGGTGATCTACTAAGAGTAACACGCTAAATGACAACACGCACAAACCGCAGTATTTAAATGAGGGTTTTGCGCGTAATTGTTTCCGCCATGGAGAGTGTGGACAGAGAGCTGGACGGATACAAACACAGAATAAAAAAATGATCTGACGCATTAATAGAGAGAGGGACAAATAAACAGATTGTGGAGCTGCAGCAGAAGAAACGTGGGAGATTATCTATGAGAAAGTTAAAATGTGGTTGGTAAAACAAGAAGAGAAGAGATGAAGTGAAGAGAAGATGGGGAGATATAGGCCTATGCGGCAAAGAACAAAAGAAGATTTTAGTTTATAATAAAACCTCAGCAAACGAGGGAGAGCTGCTCTGATCAGTGTTGAGCAGCAGCTGAGCAGGTAACTGGGACCTGCTGTCATTCATTGAGCTGGAGCTGCGCGCTATGGCACAGAGCTCAGGTGGGACACTCAGGCCACTCGGGTCTAAACGCGCTGACCAGAGGGATCACGGACGGAGTGAAGGCGGCGGTGACGTCCCAGTCCCGGTCCCAGAGCTGAGCAGCCAGGTACTGGAGAGGGAGGAGAGGAGCGCACTGGACGAGAGAGGTGCGGCGTGCGTAACAGCGCTTAAATGACTTTGATCGCATGATCAACAAGCTATTTAACCATCTGAACACAACTACTGGGCTCATCATTCATCACATATGATTATGTAACAACTTGGCCTGATGGTTTTATATCGCAAAGCAGAAGAGGACAACGATATCGCTGCTTACCTGTGCGCACTGCGCAGCTCTCAATTTAAAGTGCAAGACGGCTTGGCCTTGAACTCGTTAATTATTCCATTAGTCCAGTTTCTCCGCAACGCATCACCTGACGGCAATTTTTACAAATTTATTGACTGATCGATGACATGTTAGTAGACTATAATTAAAACAAAAAATGCATCAAATTTTTGGGTGTGCCAGCTTCCTCTGTGGGTGGCACTGGCACACCCGTGGCTACGCCATTGATTTAAACAAACGAGGACCACCAGATCAATTACTAATAGGGACTGTGTGGTTCCATACAGGAAAACCTCTTTCAGTCAAAATGCCCTGTCAACGAAAGGAACTGCAATCTGGAACACACTACCCTTACCCATAAAGGAATGCCCCACCTTGACTAACGTGTAATCACCTTTAATGTCCTAACTGCATGCCTCTACTGTACTGATCTATCTGCTTCTAATGTATTGCTCTGTCTTAACACATATTAGTACTAGTATTGTGTTGTAATATTGTATGTGTTTATGCTATTTCCTACTTAAAATGTATTCTAACCTTTTGTACTGTATTGTAACACCAACCTGCCTAGAGGACTCCAGATGGAAATTAGCCCTCGGGCTTCAATCTGGCACATTTACAGCTACTACGGTACATGTTTTATTAATGTGCATTGTCCTGACTTCTAAATAAATAAATTACAAATTACAAATAATCATGAAATGTCTTGATAAGCTCCACACCATCCTGCCGGTAGTCAGTCCACTGCTGGACACACACCAGTTTGCCTACAGGGCCAGTAGTCAGTCCACTGCTGGACTCACACCAGTCTGCCTACAGGGCCAGTAGTCAGTCCACTGCTGGACTCACACCAGTTTGCCTACAGGGCCAGTAGTCAGTCCACTGCTGGACACACACCAGTTTGCCTACAGGGCCAGTAGTCAGTCCACTGCTGGACTCACACCAGTTTGCCTACAGGGCCAGTAGTCAGTCCACTGCTGGACACACACCAGTTTGCCTACAGGGCCAGTAGTCAGTCCACTGCTGGACACACACCAGTTTGCCTACAGGGCCAGTAGTCAGTCCACTGCTGGACACACACCAGTTTGCCTACAGGGCCAGTAGTCAGTCCACTGCTGGACACACACCAGTTTGCCTACAGGGCCAGCAGGTAGTCAGTCCACTGCTGGACACACACCAGTTTGCCTACAGGGCCAGTAGTCAGTCCACTGCTGGACTCACACCAGTTTGCCTACAGGGCCAGTAGTCAGTCCACTGCTGGACACACACCAGTTTGCCTACAGGGCCAGTAGTCAGTCCACTGCTGGACACACACCAGTTTGCCTACAGGGCCAGTAGTCAGTCCACTGCTGGACTCACACCAGTTTGCCTACAGGGCCAGTAGTCAGTCCACTGCTGGACACACACCAGTTTGCCTACAGGGCCAGTAGTCAGTCCACTGCTGGACACACACCAGTCTGCCTACAAGGCCAGCAGGGGGACGGAGGATGCTGCAGCATGCCTCCTTCAACACCTCCTCCTTCAACACCTGGAATCACCTGGCACCTTCACATCCATTCTCTTCATAGACTTCAGCTCGGCCTTCAACACAATACAACACAACACCACCAGACACTGGGGGAGGTTGTTGAGTGCAGAGATGGCATCTCTGCACTCACCAACCTCCCCCAGTCGCCCCGTATGGACCCAGTCCTCCTGATAGGTCAGAAGTGTTTGGTTGTCTGGTGTGTGTATATGTTGTATATGTTGCTGTCTGGTGGAGTTTTACATGTTGATCAGTGACAGAGTGTGAAGATGAATTTCCCTATGGGACAATAAAGGCATTCTATCTATCTATCTATCTATCTATCTATCTATCTATCTATCTATCTATCTATCTATCTATCTATCTATCTATCTATCTATCTATCTATCTATCTATCTATCTATCTATCTATCTATCTGTTTATTTTGTTTTATATATATTTATTATGTTTTATATATATTCTCTATGTTCCATTAGAGGCAACGCTGTGTTCACATCTAGTGACAAAGATTCACTAACGTGTCGTTTGTGTTCAGTTTGTCTCAGTGGTTCTTCATCATATATTATATATTATTATATATTATATATTATATTTTCAGTATTTAAAGTCTGTTTACTGAAGTCTTTGAACGCACCACAGACTGTGTGTGTGTGTGTGTGTGTGTGTGTGTGTGTGTGTGTGTGTGTGATGTTCACTCTGTCCAGCAGGTGGCAGCACATCACCATGGTTACATAGTTGATGTCACGTCACTGAGCTGAGAGTCACAGAGGAACGCAGCTCGATGGCGTCGACTCATCGAGTCCTCAGCTCATAGAGGGTTACCGTATATATATATATATATATCTATGTATCTGTGATCTCAGCTGAGCAGAACGAAGCCGCTCAGACGTTGATCCAGATGTTTAACACATTAACACATGTTCTGTTCAGTCTGACAGCTGTAGAAAGAGAGAAAGAGAGGAGGAGAAGCAGCACGACTCTAAACCCCTGTGATGCTGGTTACTGCAGGACCGACCAGCACAGACGGTTCACTGTGAGATCACAGCTGAAGAGAGAGAGAAGAACCATCAGACTGAAACATTCTTCAGTCAGTCCACCTGCTCCTCTACATTAACTATATACACATTAACTATATACACATTAACTATATACACATAAACTATATACACATTAACTATATACACATAAACTATATACACATTAACTATATACACATAAACTATATACACATAAACTATATAAACTATATACTAGGGGTGTCACGATTCTCCAAATCCTTGATTCGATTTGATTTTGGATTTTAGGGTCACGATTCGATTCGATTCTCGATTTTTTTTCTTTTTCTTACAGCACAGAGGCCTTTGCTATTTTCAGACTAGTCTAGTCTACGATCAGTGGTTTTATTCATAAAATTTTGTACAGTAAATCTCATTTCAAAAGATGGGATACATATAAGTGATGCAATTTACATAATGTATCACATTAGGTTAGACCATCACTAATGGTCACATTTAAATCATTTCTTTACAATATAAAGGTAACATGCCCCCAAAAATCATGATCCAGGGGCCAAAATTGCCCCCAAGGTTTTGAAACAAATATATTTATATCTGTACATTATCATAATTTTATTTTCATTAATTTACCGTCGTGTCTCATTATTCTCCTGATGTCGGCTTAATGTAATGTAATGTAAACAGCGGGGCAGAGCTGCAGCTGCTGTGCTGTGATGGACCTGATGATCAGGTCCTGATCAGACTGGCGGTGGCCCACAGTCAATCAGTCCCGGATCCTCCACCGTCACGAGATCCCCCGAAAGCCCCCGCAAATAATACATCGACAAAAAGTGGCAAGTTGCACCTTTTCGTCGGCTTATTATTTATTTATTTATTATTTGCGTTTTTTTATTTTTTATCTTATAACGTCTCTGCAACATGCGGCTCTCAGTGCTTGTCGGTGTTGTGTAGTTAGAGCTGTGTCTCCCTCCTGTTCCCCAGGTAGGAGGGGGACAATAGCCCACCAGGGCTGGGTGATAAAACGCTATTAATTGTGAAATAACTTTTCTTCGATAGAAATATGAGACGTGGTCGATAGTTTTCATTCATCCATGTTTTGGCAAATAGCCAATGATATTGAGAGTTCCGCTGCGCCGAACCAATCATGTGGCTGGAATAGAGCCAGTCAACATGTGCATTTGTTTGGGTTGCTGCAGACGTGCATCAGCTGACACCGCCGGTAAAAAAAAAAAAAAAGAGAGAGAGCGAGGGAGGGAGAGAGAGAGAGAGAGAGAGAGAGAGAGAGAGTTGCAGAGAATGAGTGAGTGTTGTCTCGAAATAAAAAGTAAAGAAAAACTCGGACCAGTGACTGACAAGACGCTTGGTGCGCAATGGGGACAACGGGCAGTTGTAGCTTGGGGGGGGGGGGGGGGAGAGATCGTCGATCCTCTCTTTGACTTTGATGCTTGAGATCGTGATGTAATTTCGATCGATTTCGATAAAAAATCGAAATCGTGACACCCCTACTATATACACATAAAACCCACAGGGCAGAAAATATTAAAAACAGTAGAATAAATAATTCAATATTGTATACAGAAATATATCTGGATGTAAACAACTGCACAAAAGTGTCTGTGGGCCTCATGTGTAGATAGTTAATGTAGAGGAGACTAATTATTTCTCAGCTGTGATCTCACATTGAAACGTCTGTGCTGGTCTGTTATTTATTTTTTTTTATTTAAAGGTTTATTTGAAATGGGACCTCACATATTCATGAACATACAAAAAAAACAACAATTAATTGTAGTAAATATGTCGGATTTAGCTAGGAGCTAGTTTCCATCCGTAGTCCCATGACACTTAAATAAATAGAGTTACAATCAGACATTTAAAAACGATAAACATTTAAGACGACAGGCAATAACCTCCGTAGGGGGTATAGCAGCAGTTATGATTACAGTGTTGCAGATTACTCAGCAGGTGACAATGCTAGGCGACGCATTGCCACCTGCAGAGAGAGAGAGAGAAGAAAAATAACACAAAAAAATAAAAAAGGAATAATAATGAATGAACAAAATAAAATAAAATAAAAATGGATAGATAACAGTGCAGGTGATAATGCTAGGTAACGCATTACCACCTGCAGGGAAAGACAACAAATGAATAAATAATGAACAAGAAACAATGATAATAAAAAAAAAAAAAAAATAATAATAATAATAATAATAACAGTGCAGGGGACAATGCTAGGCGGCGCATTGCCTCCTGCAGAGAAAGAAAAAAAAAGAAAAGAGAAAGGAATAAAAAAAAATATATATATATATATATATATATATATATATATATATATATATATATATACATATCTGCATGTACATACATACACACATATATACATACATACATACATACATACACATAAACAACAATAGTGACAATCACCGTGGTAACAGAGGTAGTGTGCAAAATTAGCAGCCATTTTAACAATAAGAAATGAAAGGCCAGATAATGATATCTGCCTCAATTTAAAAGGGGTAGCTACACAATAATTTACAAAAATGGATATGCTATAAGAAGAAATAAGAGCTACAGTGGTACTGTATGAAAGTGCTAATTAGTCAGTATTTCAGACGTGGGTGCAAGTTTGGTGGGACAGTAGCCATGTTTTGAGCTGTTTTTTGAATGCATTAAACGTGGGGCTGTCTCTAATTGGGGTTGGTAGACTGTTCCAACAAGTACCGCCCTTCACAGTTAAAGAGTTTTGGCCTATTTGGCTTCGTCTAAATGGCACCTCGCAGTCCCCTCTGGAGGCAGATCTGGTGCTGAGTGTGTTGTCTCTCCGTCTAAAATATTCCCTCAACGGGGGGGGGGCCAGTCCGTTGAGGGTTTTATAGATGAGACAGCTATTCTTAAAGCTCCTAAGGTTTTCAAAGCTCAGAAAATTGTGCCTCTCAAAAATTGTCCGACAGTAACGAGCATCAGAGGGGTTTAGAGTCGAGCTGCTTCTCCTCCTCTCTTTCTGCTGCTGCCGTGGCCTCCTCCTGGTCTGGACCTTTATTGAATAAACAGACCATAATTCATCCAGAACCGTCTGATGATCCCTCCTCTGTTGCTCACCCTGAGCTTTCTCCTCTGTTGCTCACCCTGAGGTTTCTCCTCTGTTGCTCACCCTGAGGTTTCTCCTCTGTTGCTCACCCTGAGCTTTCTCCTGTTGCTCACCCTGAGGTTTCTCCTCTGTTGCTCACCCTGAGCTTTCTCCTGTTGCTCACCCTGAGCTTTCTCCTGTTGCTCACCCTGAGGTTTCTCCTCTGTTGCTCACCCTGAGGTTTCTCCTCTGTTGCTCACCCTGAGCTTTCTCCTGTTGCTCACCCTGAGGTTTCTCCTCTGTTGCTCACCCTGAGCTTTCTCCTGTTGCTCACCCTGAGCTTTCTCCTGTTGCTTACCCTGAGCTTTCTCCTGTTGCTCACCCTGAGCTTTCTCCTGTTGCTCACCCTGAGCTTTCTCCTCTGTTGCTCACCCTGAGCTTTCTCCTGTTGCTCACCCTGAGCTTTCTCCTGTTGCTCACCCTGAGCTTTCTCCTCTGTTGCTCACCCTGAGCTTCCTCCTCTGTTGCTCACCCTGAGCTTTCTCCTGGTTTTCCCTGTTAAAAGGGTTTTCCATGGAGTTTTTCCTCAGTGGATGTGAGGGTCTAAGGACAGAGGATGTTGTTATGATGGGATGTAAAGCCCTTTGAGACAAACTGAGCCAAAGCTGAAGCAGGAAGTACCGTCGCTATGGGAACTCAACTGGTTAAAAGTCTCCATGTGAGTGAACGGTGTGATGATAAAACTCTGTTACGGTTCATGAAGAGAAACCAGCAGTTTGGTGTAAAACTGTTGTAGAATAAAACTCCTTAGAATCCGTAACCATAGAGACTCCAGGTGGCGTAGTGACGTCACCATGGCGACCACATGGCGTCCTTCCTTTCCCGTGACAGTTGGTGACGACACCAGATCTGTAGTCACACTAAATACATTCTTCTGTTGCCGTGACAACAAACTGCTGGTTTCTCTTCATGAACCGTGGTGTTTTAAACAGGTCGAGGTCAAAGGTCAAAGGTCAGAGAGTTTTATCACCACATTAGAAATAAAACTTTCACTCCCGTTCACTCACATGGAGACTTTTTCTGAGTTGAGTTCCCATGGCGACCGTTACTTCCTGCTTCAGCTTCGGCTCTTTTTTTATTTTATTTTTTTTATTTTTTTTATTTTTTTATTCAAAACTTTGTTTCACAATACAAAAACAGTTTTTCATGGTAAAATGCAATTCATAAAGCACATTTATATTATACGCCAGGGGGAATTTATAAGTTTACAACAAAATTTTCAAGTTTTCACATATATTGATAGTCTTAATCGCTTTCTGGTTGTTTGAAAATGTGATGGAGGTTATGTATTGCTTGAGCTCACCGTTAAAAGCAGTAAAGGAAGGTTTTTTTTTGATGAACTTACATTTGTAAATATGAAATTTTGCCATTAAAATAATAAGGTTGATAATAAAAGTTATGTTAGCTTTTTCCTTGTTTTTTTTCAGGTCAGGGAGCCCAAACAGAACATTCCTCCAAAACAAAATAAAATCACCATCAACATTGATAGCAACAAAATTACAAATATCACTCCATTGTTTTTGCACAATATGGCCGAGCCAAAACAAACGGGTCACAGCTTCAGCTACAGAACAGAAAGTACAGTTCACATCAAGCTTCAGCTCTCTATACTGATGAAACGCCAAACTGAGCTGAATCCAGATCTGGATGATGAACTGTTGGTTGATGTATCTCCGTCAGACCGGTTCAGACCGGTTCAGACCGGCGGTGGCACCGACCTGAGACGTGACCTCAGTCGTCTCCGTGGTTACGACGTGACCTCAGTCGTCTCCGTGGTTACGGCGCCGTCAGAGCTCTGGGATGTTTCTCTCTCCTCTCCCTTTGAAGCTCTTCAGCGACCAGACGTGAGAATCTGAGCGGCCGCTGGCTTCACTTCACACTGACTCATCTTCATCTTCATCTTCATCATCTTCATCTTCATCTTCATCTTCATCTTCACACAGACTCTTCATCTTCATCTTCATCTTCATCTTCATCATCATCTTCATCATCTTCATCTTCATCTTCATCATCTTCATCTTCATCTTCATCATCATCATCATCTTCATCTTCATCGTCTCATTCACATCCAACAGCTGCTGCAGACCAGACCGGACCAGACCGGACCGGACTTTTAATTAAAAATATAAATCTAAGTATCTTTAACTTCTGCCAGACCTGGTCTTACTGTGACTGTTCTCTTCTTCTCCATGCACTAGTGATGTCACGATTATAGATTTTCTTGGTACGATTATTGTCAGAGAAATAATCACGGTATTACGATTATCTATATATCTATATCTATATTATATTATTATTATTATTACGATTACGATTAATTTCACAACATATGAATGTGTAAAATCAAATACAGTCAAAATATAATATTACAAATCTTTACACTAAATATTTTAAGTATCTACTATTCATATGTAACCAGTTATGAATCCTCCAGGGGAAGTGTTTTAAATATTCAAGTCATTGTCATCTATACCAAATGTTTAAGTTCATTTTAATTGTTTGTTTTTTTTATCACAAATGAGACGCTAACATTTAAATTTCTACCATGTTACATTAGGTAAATGGACCAGTATTTCTTACATTTACCTTAACTTTTGTGCAACATCTGCCTCTGTGTTTACAACATAATCTTTTTTGGAAAGTGACGGTATTTAAGAATCTTTACGATTAATTAATTGTGGCGTTTAATACCACGATTAATTGTGAAAACAAGTAATTGTGACATCCCTACCATGCACTGTTATGTTTTTTGTTTAAAATGAAAATTATACATTTCTCTTGGTATAGTATATGTACATTGTAGTGTTTGTTTTGTTCTGTTTGTGAATTGCTCTTTGCCAACTATTGTATTGATGTATGTGTGTGTCCCTGTCGTTAGAGACACATGTGAGCTCTCACTCACATCTATGTCTGCTGCCTGAGGTGAAATTAACTTCACAGGCTCACTACCTATCCATGTTGCCCCCCCCCCCCAAATCACCACTAGTTGACTACAGCTGTAGGACCTTCTGGGACCCCCCACTGACCCAGCCTGTGATTGGCTATCTGAGTTATAGTCGGCCATATATTTGCCTGAAATGTCTTTTTTTTTTTTTTAATCTGTTAAAAAACCATAAGCAGTCTGATGGGAATGGCAAATATACACACATACACACATACACACATACACACATACATACATATACCTACACCGTACCCCCCCACCCACCATCCCATATCCACAAACCTTCACAACTCAAAAACAAAACAGGTTTCCTAGGTTACATTACACATCCCATATCAATCCTATACGCTAAAAAACTGTCCGAATCAAACAAACAAGAAAACTTAATGTTTGTTGCTAAATTAAGTGAATTATTTCCCTTTGTTGCTCTCAACATTTTCACTTCTGTACTTTTCAAAAATATTATTTTTAAACATTGTTTTTAAATGGGCAACATTTTTACTATCTTTAATATCTTCTGGTAAGCTATTCCAAAGTTTCACTCCACAGACAGATATGCACATACTTTTCAACGTGGTACGAGCAAAAGGTTGCTTTAACTTCCCTCTCCCTCTTAGGTTGTACCCTCCCTCTCTTTCCCCAAACATTTTTTGGATTTTTCCTGGAAGTAGATTGTGCTTTGCTTTATACAAAAATTGTGCAGTTTTGCAGTCCACTAGATCTCTAAATTTCAATGCTCTTGATTTTAAAAACAATACATTGGTATGTTCATGGTACCCCACATTATGTACTATTCTTATTGCACACTTCTGCATGACACGTATCGTTACATCTCTCTCCTTGAACTCTCGCAGCAGGTTAACGTGCAGGACCTGCTTCTGGCGCTTCTTATCTGGGCACAAGATTTCAAAAGTTACGGGTCCAACTTTTCTGGTGACAACATAGGGACCTTGCCATTTGGCAAGCAACTTACAGGTGCCTGAAGGCAGCAGTACTAACTAGGGGTGTGACTTTGTACACGTGTAAACGTTTACACGGAATGAAACTGTAAACGTTTAGTAAAAAATCCCTAAACGATACACGCAATTTTTTTAAATTTTTTTTTTTACATAGCCTACATTTTGTGCCCATGGAATGTGGTGTCCCAAATGTAAAATTAGCTGATGGAAGGATTTAGGAACAACCAATCTGGGAATCTCAGTGTCTGCGATGTACAAGAGGTTATCTTTGAGGATGTATTTGTCACCAATAAGAGTAGCAGCTTGTTTAACTGGTACACCATCTATCTCACATACCTTGGCAAAAAGAGGTTGAAGCGAAGGATCTGATCTTTGCAGCTCCTTAAAGTTGTCAGGGACTTGCCACTGTGGGTCCAGCAACATGCTTGTCCCAACGACGCTGCTTTTTACCCTTCTTAACCTTTGTACCCCCTTCAAAAAGGTCTGCATGGAGGTTAGGAAGGGGTTGCAAGCCTGTGGCTTGAGACCTAGTAACCACAGCACATGACTCGGAAACAGACTGAACAAGGTTAGACAGAACCGGTAAATCATCCCCCAACACGACATCATGCGACAGTCGACCCACTACACCACCTTCATCCTATACACTTGACCTTTGATCACAACATTCATATTAGCAGTAGGATACATTCGTTCATCCCCATGTACACATCCCAAACCCACTAGGTCCCCAGAGTTCAAAGCCCCATTGTCTACAAACTTAGCTTTCACCGATGTCTGGGAACTACCTGTGTCTAATGCTGCGTTCAAGACAACTCGGAAGTCGGAAAAAAACAAGCTCCGAGTTGTAAAAAATGAACTGAACGGCGTCGAACTCTGAAATTACAGGTCGGGATCTCTGGTATCACATCAGAGCTCCGACTTTCCGACTTGACGTCACGACAACATCAAAACATGGCGTCATGCCCTCGTCTTAAACGGTTAGAATTTAGACATTTTAATTTATTTGTTGAGGTTTTAATGCATATTGTTGTGTATTATTGCAGTAGCCAATATGAAATACGTTTATATTAAGCTGTGATTGTTGTACGGTGTGAAATTGCGGTCTTCGTATGTGACAGAAATAAGGTTTAACTGTTATCAAGGCTGTAACGTTATATGTGCACTCATCTGCAGCGTCTCCTCTCCTCCAAAATAAACATCATTTACTGCTGCATTGATTTTTACTATTCAGCTATGAGCCACAATACGACAAACTTCCTTCAGGCATCCATGGTTTTTTTCTCCCGAGTTCCTGCAGCGTGAACGCAATGATGTCGGAAGTCGGAAATTTCCGAGTTGGGAATTACGACCTCCGAGTTGTAATGAACGCAGCATAACAGTGCTTCAGCAGGTTGCCCATTGACAAGGTAATCAGCAAACTTGGCGTGCTCAACTCAACGTATGAACAGGTGAATCGGGTGCCAGTCCAAAAAAAATTCAAAGTCAAAAAAAGGGTTGTGACAGCACTCACTTTAAGTTAAACACTTTTTAATTCATAAAAACTGCTCGGCAGCGAGAAACGGACGCGTTTCAGCAGTCAGCCGTCCTCAGCGTTACCAGGTCGATGGGTGTGTCCACTATTTAACTCAAAGCCAGCTGATTCCAATCTCCATTCACGTACATACACAAAACATTTATAGTCTACATACTGTATTAAAACAGTCAAAAAATGTCAGAAAATATTATAGAAAATATTACACAGAACAATGAGGAACATTATCATGTAAATAACATTAACGAAATTACAATCAAGCACTATATTCATGAAAATCGACAAGTTGTAAATGTGACAACAACACTTGTCCCTACTGTTTGATCCCAATGGACCTATATCCTCGACAGTAATATAAAGAACACACATGGGTCTATATGATAACCTCGTAGATAAAGGTCAGTGACAAACAAATGTGGTACGACCACTGCCCAAGAAGAGGAATGAACATACACGCAATTCACTCCAGGCAGTGAGGAGGACCACATCTAAATCACTACCCACCATCACAAAAAACATGAAAATAACAATTCCTCATTCAATGCTCCGTCTGTAAACGGTGGATCCAATAAGCCTCCCTTTGGAGGAGTCTCTTCTCCCTGTCACCTCCCCTAAGAGGGAGATCGACTATTTCTATCCCCATAAATCTCAGACTACAGTTAGCAGTTTTTATGAATTAAAAAGTGTTTAACTTAAAGTGAGTGCTGTCACAACCCTTTTTTTGCCCATTGACAAGAACTGAGGAAGTATATCGGGATTTAGCTTGAAGAGTTTGCACTCTGGGCTGAAGCTCGGGCTCAGGAACATAGCCCATGTTGGCCTCTTTAGGCTTTTTAAGTGGACACGAGGCTGCCTTGTGACCTGGCTGCTGGCAATCAAAGCAGATGAGCCCCCCGGTACTAAAACTGGGCCTTGCTCCACCCCCTGCATCCTGCTTGGCTAGACCCTCATCATATTTGGACCACTCTGCATGGTTTACCCCTCCCACAGTCACCTTGTAGGGCCGAGGCGGTGCTCGGTGTGCCGCCAGGTGCCTCTCGGCCAGTCTTGCAGCCTCCTCCCCCGTCTGTGGCTGATGTTCTTTTACCCACGTTCGAACATCTGGGCGGAGAGCGCGCAGGTAGCCTACTGCTCGAGGATCAAGGTCTCGGCCATCTCCTCTGTGGTCTTGGTCTCTGGTCGCATCCACCGTCGGTAGAGTCCCTCCAACCTGTTGTAGGTGTAACAGTTGTCTGCGTTGTGTTGTTTATTTGCAAGAAGGACCGACACTCTCTTAGCTTCAGGACCGGACTTGTATTGCCTGGACAACGATACGGAAATGACTGGTCAGCTGCTCACGGTCAAGCACCGCACTCGTTAGCACAGCTTCATGGAGGAAAATTAGCAAGTTAGCTTAGCCTTCGAGCTAAGGTCGCTAGTTATAAACATTAAACAAAATAAACCCTCTGTAACACATTTAGTTACATGTAAAACTGTCGCCAGCTTCCTGAACATAATATCATGATAACTGCATTATTACATTACATTGTTTACACAGTTTCAGTATAACGCTGTGCTTCGTGTAACAAACCTACCATGGGCTCAATCCTCGTGTAACCGATGTCATATCTGGCCCTCTGCGTTGTGTTTCTCACGGCCTGCCCTAGGTGGGGTTCGATCCCACGACCTCCCGCACCGGAGGCGACGATGCTAACCTCTTCGTCAAGAGGTTGACAACCGCTTGGCATGTTGGTTAGCACGTCTTTTATGGGTGGAGTGAGTGCACATCCGTTACACTCGCATACTGGCACTGTGTTTACGTCACAGCCCATAATTATGTGCTGAGGAGAGGAGAGCCCTGCTAACCAGTGAGCGTCCGTGATACATGAATAAAGATAAATCTATGATTGGCTGTCACTGTGGAAGTGGAATCAACACCAAAACTCTGTTACATAGGTCTCCCTCGCCGTCTCTCCCACTGGTACGACGCTTGACCGGACTCGTTGGCGATAGATAGGTCTCTTCTGTAACATTATATTTGGCAAGGAAAGCCGCTTTGATGTCGTCGTAGATGTGTGACCGCTGTTCGTCCATGCCAGCATAGGCCTCCGAAGCTTTACCGGTGAGGAGGGTGACGACCCGGGCTGCCCACTGGGGAGCGTGCCTATGTTCCCTCAGCCCTATGTTCCCACCAGTGGCGGCTGGTGACTGAAAAAATTGGGGAGGACAGGAGGAAAACCAGTCCACGGTGTCATGTTATTTTAGTCAACTACCTATCTCTACTTTCTTATATTCGATTTAATTTGAGTAATAAAACAATGACGTACAAGACTTCTTTAAAAAAACATTTTATTAAATGATAAAAGTCTGTTGACATCAGGACCATGAGTGGAGGTGAGTGACTTTGACATCAGGACCATGAGAGGAGCAGAGATCCTGTTGACAACATCAGAGGTGCAGAGTGAGCTTCCATAGCAACCCATGCTTTCTATTAACATTAGGTGGATAGCTGCTGGCATTAGCTAATAAACATTTACCTTTGAGAAAGTTTAAAAAGTCCATCATTCCGGTTTTCCGAAAGTGTCAATACCGGTGTTTATTTTGAAGGGTTAGGACCGGATTCTCTCGTGTTTGTTTGGACTTCCCACCCGGCTTGACGCGCCTGATCACGGAAAATACTAGATTACGGACCCGGTAGTTGAAATTATCGCTGCAGGGCACGAGCTGGCGGCGTGTCTGTGAACGACACATCGATTAACATGAGCCGGTGTGTCCCCGCGGCCGGCTAAAAATAAATACCGGTAATTAGTGGGGCTCGGACCGTCGGACAGTCACCGGCATGCCAGCCATCTGCTCTACCCACTACGCTACCGCAGCAGTTTACAAAGACTGCAGGACAGCACAGCACATCACACAACACTCATTAGTACACTCGCCCAAGACAAAGTGCGTTGCTGTTCCGTATTATGTCCCGCTGTTGTGCCGCTAAATATCTTCTCCTTCCGCGCCTCGACCCCAGGTTACCGTTGTGACAGTCAACGCGAATGCAGCTGTCAGAGTAACTACACGACAGCAGCATATCACAACAAAACAACTTCGTTGCTGCTCCGTATTGTGTCCCGGTCGTGCCGCTAACATTATGTCCTCCAACCGATTCCAATATCGCTGAAAACTCCATATTTCTTGTCCGAGCATAGCTGGTAGTGAAAGCTGTAAAATACATAGCGGTATTTCCTGTTTACAGCTGTATAAATGTGAGAATGAAATTTGGGAACTGTCATTGGACCAACCTGCTGTCAATCTTGTGTTCTGATTGCTGATTGGTACAGAAGAGCCTCCTCCGTCATGACGTCATTTTACGTGTCTTAGCCAATCACAGGTCAGGATGAAGACATCCTAAATGCATTGAGTCAATGGAAGAAGATCCCGCCCCGAGGCCAGTTAGGGAAGTAAAAATCTTGCCACCTCCGTAGAGCCCCCACCTTCCTGCTCCCTGCTCCTCACACAGCCTGCTCTGTCTCCTGAGCCTGCTGGCGGCGCAGTTGAGCCGTTTTAAGTGGATTTTCTTCCAAAAAACAAACTTTTTTTATGATAAAATACATATATAATATTTTATAAATTATACTGAGATTTGGTAATGATTTATTTCAACCAGTTACTCTTTCTTAAATAAAAAATAAATTTTCCTTTTGCCTCTCAAAAATAGAGGAGGACCAACCTCCTCTGCCTCAATGGACCAGCCTCCTCTGGTTCCCACAGCCCTATGTTCCCTCAGCCCTATGTTCCCTCAGCCCTATGTTCCCACAGCCCTATGTTCCCTCAGCCCTATGTTCCCTCTGCCCTATGTTCCCTCAGCCCTATGTTCCCACAGCCCTATGTTCCCTCTGGACTCTCTCTACCTATCTGGCCTGTTTAGCCTCTACTGGGTCTTTTTACTAAACTTAACCAACTCCTTTCTTCATTGCCTAAGTAGTAGTAGTAGTAGTAAACCTTTATTTTACCAGGCAAGAACTGCTAAGAATACATTCTTATTAAGGCAATGGCCTGGTAGGAGGTGAAGACCTCCTAAGGGGAAGGGAGAGGGGGAGTAACAAGTAACCCAACCCAACCAATGGTGGGACCAAAGGGCTGAGGGAACATAGGGCTGAGGGAACATAGGGCTGAGGGAACATAGGGCTGTGGGAACATAGGGCTGAGGGAACATAGGGCTGAGGGAACATAGGGCTGAGGGAACATAGGGCTGAGGGAACATAGGGCTGAGGGAACATAGGGCTGTGGGAACATAGGGCTGAGGGAACATAGGGCTGTGGGAACATAGGAATGACCCCGCCCAACTCCTCTTGACCCCAGCCCCAGGTCCTGGCGATACGCTCGAAGCGGATGAAAAAACTTTCAACATCCTCACCCTCGCTGAAGGTTGTGACCGTTGCCCCGTCCCCAGCAGCCCTGGTGCCTTCTCCTCCACCTGCTCCTCACCCAACTTTGCCAGTGGGCTTTTCCGGGTAACTCGGCCACGCCCTCGTCCTCGTTCAGACATCCCAGGTGTTTTACTGACTACTTCTCCCTGGAGACTTCACACATCCCACCGCTGCCACCATCGTGTTACCATGTGGGAGTGTAGCTCAAGAGAAAGTCAGATAAACTCTCCTTCAGATGACTTGAAGAGGCAGGAGGCAGGTGTGCAAAACAAGGTAAATTGTAATTGCTGCCAGGCCTGAGCAAAACAAAATACAAACTGAGGGGAAAGTGGCTGAAAAGAAAACACACAAACTTAAAGGGGGAGAGCTGGCTGGTCATCACCCTCACGGCCAGAGAGAGCTCCTTCTGCACTGGGGCCTTATATGAGCTGTGAAGCCCCGCCCCAACATTTAACAATCAACCCAGCTGCTTCCACTATGCTGCTCAGTGCTGCTCCTTCAGGCCCTGGCTACAGGGTCTGTCCCAATACGCACACTCCATCACACTTACACACTTGGCCACTTGGCGTGTGCGTTCATGTTCTTAGTGTCAGTTCAGTTTGTCCCGTCTCTCCAACGACTGAAAGTGCAGCCGCTTGATTTGCACTTTACCCACTGAAGGTCAGACCGCATCCCAGCGGTATTTGGCCAAGTATAAATCCCACAATGCACCACGGTGAAGTCCGCCGTCACCGGGAGCAACAAGCCACGTTTAGGAAATACGATTGAATTAATCTCAATAAAATGAAATGAACTTTCTATCTCATAATTATGACTTTTTAATGTCATATTTTATATTCATCATGCTCTGTTCATGGTTTTATTTTTTCGTTTTTCTTGTTTGTTTTATTTACTTACAGAGTTGGGCTTATACAGTTATGATGTGAATCTTGTGCATAGAGACACTTTAGGATGAGACTGATCCAGCAGCACTGGTTATTAAAACTGTTGCTGTGTGTGTGTGTGAGTGTGTCGTCTAGTTGTGCTACTGCGTGCAATGCCACACGCTTGGCCACTTCATCCATGCTGAACACTATATCTAAATATACGTTCCGCCGGCAAAACGTCACCAAAGTGGAAACCAAGCGCACTGAGCCAAGTGTGGAGACATGGGACAGCCCCACAGTTACATTACTGTAATGGGCGGTCCAGTCAAATAGGCTGTGCACCGCCTACTGGACTGGAACACATCAAAAATACAATTACAGAGGTTTTAGATACAACCATACAGAGGTTTTAGATACAACCATACAGAGGTTTTAGATACAACAATACAGAGGCTACCTTCACTCTGTGACAAAACCTCTGCTAGAAAAAGGTCCTGGACCGAAACGTTGTTTGTTTTATTAAAGTCTTTTACAAGTGACTTGACAGTGTGTGGGAGTGAGACCCTTTTCTCCTTTGTTCCCTCCTGTCCTCTGCTCCAACGCACCTGTTCTTCAAGATGTTTCAGGTGCATCAGCCTCCACACCTTCACTAAATAAAGGATAAATAAATAAATAAAGGATGTTCTGGCTCAGGACCAATCAGCTGTCAGACGGACGTGCTGCTCGCTGCACCTGTAGCTGCTGCTGCTGCTGCTGCTGCTGCTGTTAAAGCTGCTGCACCTGTAGCTGCTGCACCTGTAGTTACTGCTGCTGCAGCTGTAGCTGCTGCTGCTGCTGCTGCTGCTGCTGTTAAAGCTGCTGCACCTGTAGCTGCTGCTGCTGCTGCTGCACCTGCTGCTTCTTGTTCCTCGACAGTTGAGTTTTGCATAAACCTTTTATTACACATCGGTGAGGTCACGTGGTCACATGGTCTGTTTCCTCCATCGTCTCTGCAGCTCAAACATCCAGTTCAACCACAAACAGGAGCTGAACTTCAGTCTGTGTTTACACCAGCAGGAAAACCTCTGGACTGGGTTTTATTTATCTTCATCACTTTCTTACTTTACTTTACTTTATTTTCTCACGACCACGCAGTAAGTGGTATGGAGCACAAACAAACAATAAAACAATACAAATAATCAGACATAGCAAGAGGCAGTGGGGCTGTAGCTACATACTGTAGCTACATCTCTGACCAGGACAGAGCAGAAACATCACTTCAACAGAGGAAGAACACGTTTCAGGAAGGCACCTAGCTTATAAATAACTTATCAGACTGTAATAATAAAAGTAGTTTAAACACAGATGGGTGACAAACAGAGTATTTAGGGAGGTATTTTTCTCTTAGATGTACAACCTACATGTATTCTTGCATTCAAACAAAACATGGAACTCATCACCGATCTGGCTCTTTACATAGATCACATCACCTCCGACTTCTCTCCAGTCCTTTAGACCAGACAGTAACTTTCTGTATTCTGGTGTTGTTGACTGTGAAGTGGCAGATGGCCTGTAGACTGTTGGTTTGAACACAATAAATACTTTTCTAACTTAAACTCTAGTTTAAACTCAGTGTAGATGTCACATGATGTCACATGATGTCATACATCATACATACATGATTATCTACATGGTAGACTCAGACTGAGACGTTCAGTATTAGACAGCAGAGTCTCTGTGAAGTCAAACAGCAACGAGGTCTCAGCTCCTCTGGGAAGAAGAACTCCTTAACTCCTTCAACTGTTGGAAAACACAAAGAACCGTTCCCATGACGACCTCATGGAGCCGACGACTGGATCTAAAGTCTGAGAGAAGCAGAAGCTGGAGACTGAGAAATAAATAATAGATTATATAAAACATATTCTACTTTGTTTAATGAAAATAAAGAAAAACCACTGAATGAGAAGGAACAAACATGTCACATGATGAATGAATGAATCCCAGTAGAAACACATAAAGTGACGTCATATTACAGTAACATCAACTAATATGAGCAGGTGGGAAACATGTATAAAGTATGAATCTGAATTATCTGCAACTCAGATAAACATTTCATAAACCACCGTGTGATGGAAACCAGTCACATCGATGTTTAACTCTAGAGACAAAACACACAACAGGTCGATACACAATGTTCTAACAACGTGTTGGAGGTGAAGTCAGATAGCTCCTATAAGCTGCTGCGCTGTGTGTGTGTGTGTGTGTGTGTGTGTGTGAGTGTGTGTGTGTGTGTGTGTGTGTGTGTGTGTGTGTGTGTGTGTGTGTGTGTGTGTGTGTGTGTGTGTGTGTGAGTGTGTGTGTGTGTGTGTGTGTGTGTGTGTGTGTGTGTGTGTGTGTGTGTGTGTGTGTGTGTGTGTGTGTGTGTGAGTGTGTGTGTGTGTGTGTGTGTGTGTGTGTGTGTGTGTGTGTGTGTGTGTGTGTGTGTGTGTGTCTCATCATGTTACACAGAGTTCAGACACTAAAGTCTCTCTAGTCTCTCATCGCGGCTCCACGGGAGATTTGTCTGAGTTAATTTTAACTTTGGCTGCGAAACACACACACACACACACACACACACACACACACACACACACACACACACACACACACACACACACACACACACACACACACACACACACACACACACACACACACACACACTGTTTGTTTGTGCTGGTTGAAGGGCAACGACCATCATTATAACGAGGCCGTTATAAACACGTCTGTCCAGCTTCTATCAGGTCAATTTAACAACAAAGAAAAAGTAACTTTTCTTTTTTCTTGAACTTATTGTTAGAATTAAGATTATTTTATATTTCATATATAAAACTCCTCAGTAAAACAAGTCCAGACTCGTCTGCTGCTGTATTATTATATAGACAGAACATCCATACGGTCCTGTACCTGAGCTCAGGTGTGTCAGGTATGTGTGTGTATGTGGTATGTGTCCTGTCTGTTGACTTTACAGGTCGACACACTGAGAGAGGAGACAGACTATATGTACTCACTCTATAAACATATATACAACTACCAGCTTAAACAAACAGACATAAATATATTTAAAATATCTGAAGGAAAAAAAGAAACGTGATCGTGACCAAACAGAGAACAAGAGAGAAACATAAATGAACGACAGCAACACATTTGTCATCATATCAAGCTGTTTAACTGACTGAGTTTAGGCCTATAAGCTACTAAATGCAAAGAACATGTGTAAATTATTATTATTATTTATTCAGATTTTATTTTGTTCTTATTCTGCTTTTATTTTAGTAGCTAATAATATTTTCATTTGTCTTGATCCTGTTGTTTTTCTCATTCAGGAGTTGTGACTGTAATCAGGGTTTTTCTTTTTCAAAACTTTATTGAAAAGTTCCATGACCATGGACAGTACAAAACAGATAAAAGTCTGGCATCTCAAACCAAGAAAATAAATCAATGGGCTGTGAGACATAAAGTGAATGAAGTGCGTAAGTCAGTACAGGGGTAATTAAAACATAATAATACAAATAAATGAAATGAAATTTTAAAAAAAGAAAGAAAAGAAAGAGGAAAGAGGACAAAAGTCACAACATGTTACATTTCTCAAAATCTTTCTTGTATTCTGTCAACAGTGTGTAACAGTTCTTATTATCAATTATTTTAATACATTAAAAAGTAGTAAAAGTAGTTCTTGAAATCAGTTTCAGAAACAGGAAAGAAAGGTCGACCTTTGGAACATTTGGGTTTATGTGGAATTTTGCGATTAGAATTATCTAAGTGTTGGATTTTCCTGTTATAGTATAGAAGTATATCTATGGATTTCATATAGTTAACCCGGGTTAGATTGAACTCTTATAGTGACGTGGACATCCGTGTGTGTTCACCTGTCGCAGGTGGACTGAGCCAATCAGAGCTGCTCCTCTTCCTCTCCAGTGTAAACACGCCAGTTCTCGCAGAGTCACACCAGATCTCGCGTGATTTGGCCGCAGCGCTCTGCTCCGCTGTATGTAGCAGCACAGGGAGCTAATCGGTCGCTAGCTGACCACAGACCCACAACTAACTGCGACCGGACTCGAACCTGCTGCAGCAGCGGCCCCGACCCCGCGGGCCCTGATATGTTCACAGAGACCGACTCACAGGTCCGAACCCCGGCCTCGTCTCACCGGACAGTCCGGCGGTAACCGTCCGAGCCGCGGCTAACGACGAGCTAACGAGGAGCTAGGAGGCTAACTAGGAACTAGGAGCTAACGAGGAGCTAGGAGGCTAACTAGGAGCTAACGGGCTAACTAGGAGCTAGGAGGCTAACCGATAATATAATACATCAATGAGGCTAACGAGGAGCTAGGAGGCTAACTAGGAGCTAACGAGGAGCTAGCAGGCTAACCGACAGTATAATACACCCATGAGGCTAACTCGGAGCTAGGAGGCTAACTAGGAGCTAACAGCAGCGGAACCAGGAAGCAGCGCGGCGCCGCGGAGCTTCAGTCCGGGCAGCGCGGCCTCTCAGGCGGCTTCACTCCGCTCTCTGACCCGCTCACATCCAGAACCAGCACCACACCGCGGAGGAAGGTAAGACCCAGAACCAGGACCAGGACCGGACGGTGTCGGTTCTGTCAGAGCTGCACCAACACATCAACATCCACCTGAGAGAGAGTGTGTGTGTGTGTGTGTGTGTGTTAGATAAATACACTGCTAAAAAAAAAATAAAGGGAACACTTAAACAACACATCTTAGATCTCAATTAATGAAATAGTGCAGTTTAAAATCGTTATTCAATATATAGTAGAGTGTGTTGAGAACAAAATAACATAAAAATGATCAATCAATGTAAATCAAAATTATCATCCCAGGTTGATTTCACACAGGTGTGATATACTTGGAGTTAACAACGTGTTGTTTAAGTGTTATGTGTCTTTATTTCTTTGAGCAGTGTGTGATCTCGCATTGCAACAACAACGCTGTAAACTGTAACGTTGTGCAAGCAAACATGACTGCTGCAGAGTCCACATGTGTTGAAAGGAAGTTAAAGTTGCTGCTGTTCACCACTACACAGCCTATAACTCTATATATATATAACTGTAACCTCTGCTGCAGGTCTAGTGAAGGTTAGATGATGAATAAGATCCATGTTGAGTATAATGATGACGGCTTCGTGTCTTGCTGAAGTTTCCACGGTGGTAAAGTGTGTTAAGCTGTTAGTTTGTGTCCTGTCATGTCTCTACATTCAATGCTTTGCTAAGACATTTTATTATTAAGTTTATGTGCAGAATGTGTCGATCAAAAACTGGAGTTATAATAGTATAAAGTCTCTGACTGACACAACATACACCTCCATGTTTTAGAAACAACTGCACCGTGTTGATCTTGTGTGTGGACAGACTGTGTGTGTGTCTGTCTGTTTGTCTATTTGTCTGTCAACCATTGACAAGAGAGTTGTCCAGAGTTGTCCTAGAGAGAGAAACTTTAACATCCACATGCTCGACAAATGAAGTCTGATTGGTTGATATTGGCCTTGGAGTCTTTAGTAGAATAAAGCTATAAATAAACATCTGGATGAAGCCTGGCAGGTGCAGCAGTGATCGGTCACTGATGATCGACTCATCGTTTTTTACAAATGAATCAGTAAGTTTAATTTATATTTCCTGAGACAGAATCTGAAGCTTTGTGTGTTTTATTCTTCACCGTGATGACGTCACAGTCTGTTGTTCTGCAGCAGCTCGATGATTAACACAACAAACACAACAAACACAACAAACTGAACAAACACAACAAACTGGACGTTGAACCCAGAGATCAAACACCTTCAGCCGCTGGTCCATCAGGTTGTTACGTCACTTCCTGTGTGACCTCTGACCTCTGAGCTCCTCTCTCAACTAACTTTATTTATAAAACACTGATACGAGACACAAACAGCTGCAGGTTCAGACTCAGGTTTCTGTAGCTCAGCTCTGATTGGTCGTTTCTCTCTTCACGCCGTCTGAACAGGAAACAGAGTTTATCTCTAAAGAAGAAGATTGTTCTGGTTTGAGATTCTGTTAGTCTGAGTTTTGGGACATCAATGATTATTGATTATTGGATGGTTGGTTGGTTGTTAGAGAGCTGCAGACACGTTGACACACACACACACACACACGTTGACACACACACACACACACTCGGTTTCAGTGAGGAAGTAAAAGTCGACGCTGTCACTTCCTGCTCAGCGTCAGATGTGATTGGACGGCGGCGGCTCAGGGCGAAGCTGAGAAACGGTTTCTGTTACAAGAGTTTATTTTTATATAAACTTGTTAGATCAAAGCGCGCGTGTGTTTTTTATTCTGGCTGTGGTGACAAAAAACTTTCACTCGTGACTTAGTTTATATATTAAACTAAAATCTATTTCCTGTTGACGGTATAAAACAACACTACACAGTGAGCCGGTGCATATTCTCATTTGTCCAGGTCATAGTGTTTCGAGGAGGTTAAATCGAAAGCAACTGTAATAACAAATAACTAAGTCCAGTTGCTTTCGATTTAACCTCCTTTGAAACACTACACAACAGTATTTATTATTAATTATCTATAATAACATTTAAACGGCAACAACATGTCACATTAACTGCTGCTTCACATTATCTGACCAGCAGCAGCTGAAGTGTTGAACTGAACCTTTAATGAGTGGTTCTCAACTGGTGGGTCGGGACCCAGAGTGGGTCTAGACCCGTTCTGGATGGGTCGTGGACAGCTGGTCAGAAAAGTAAATAATATTTAATGCACATCTGATGTTGGACATGTCTTTTATTTTGAAAAATAACTTATTTTGAAAGGCACGAGACACGTGAACACATGCAGTTGTAATGCTCCTCCTCACTTTCTGATTATTTGCTCCATTTGCTCTGAATGCAAAGATATCAGTTTCTTATTAATGTGGCCTGATGCAGTGAATCTTGTTTTGTTTTGTGGGTCTTTATTTTGTACAGTTTGATATTTATCCACTTTAGTGAACATGCTCTGAATGCAGAGATGCATTAGAAGTCAAATATATCGTTTTGTTGGTCTCCATTTTGTGCAGTTTGATATTTTTTTATTCACTTCCGTACATGCAGTTGTCATGGTAACTCCTCAGTTTCATTCATGTGCTCTGAAATGCACTTTGCTCAATAAAGAGAAACATGAGTTTTTAAAGGCTTAAAAAACAATTCTTGGTTTGAATTCTATAAAAGTGGGTCGAGACTTAATGACCATGAGAAGATGTGGAGCCCAGAGTGAAACTAGTTGAGGGTTAGAGTTAGAGGTCGACCTCTAGTTAGAGTTAGCTAACCCTGCTCTAATGGACCTTCTCCTTCTCCACCTCTTTCTGTCTCTTCAGGAACTCGAGCATCAACGATGTCGAAGGCTGCAGACTCTCACATCCAGTCTCGGTCCCGGTCCAGGTCGCGGTCCCGGTCCCGGTCCAGGTCTTACTCCCGGTCTCACTCCAGGAGCCGCTCCAGGTCCCGGTCCAGGAAGCGTCGCTACAGGTCAGTTTGGGTTTATTTTATTAGATTTTATTTTATTAAGATCCCCATCAGCTGCTGCACCTGGTAGGTACACCTCCTCTTCCATTAATACACACATGAAATAAGACTGAACTCCCAAATAATATGAGAAGCTGCAGAGTACAACAATAATTATACACATGATAGTAATAATAATAAAAATAAGTAGTAATAGTAACAATTTCAAACAAATCAATAACAAATCAATAAAACAATAACATACCAACACAACAAAATAAGTTATGACAAGACATAAACTCTAAAATAACCTTAGACAGACTGTCTCTGCTATCTGCCTGTCGAGGCGTCGTCTTTTAAGATATTGTTTAAAACCAGTAACCGTATCGATACCTCTAGTATTATATAAGACTGTTTTCTGCATTGAGCTGATTTCACTAAAGGTTCAACACATAAATAAACTGATTATGAAAGAAAGATTGCAGTACAGGTGGTCGGTGACATCATCACAGGTGGTCGATGACATCATCAGCAGCTGTTGTTCGGTGGCTGTTTCTCTCTCCAGGTTTTATCTTCATTTGCATAAACGTGTTTCCTCCTGATAGAGATCTCACACACACACACACACACACACACACACACACACACACACACACACACACACACACACACACACACACACACACACACACACACACACACACACTCACACTCAGCAGCTCCACCTGCTGGTCAGAGGAGGCAGCAATTAGAATGTTTTTGTTTTATTCTATCAACTACCAACAACATTTCTCCTAAAATTGAAATAAAAATATTGTCATTTAGAGCTTTTATTGGCTGAAAATGACTAAACTAGTCTAAATAACAAAAATATCAAGTCTATTCAGACCTTGAATAATAATAATAATAATGCAAAGAAAACATGTTCATATTTATTAGAATATTTTAACTCAGGAAGAGTTTATAAACCATTTTTAGTGGGATAATGTCGATGTTTAATCCCAGCAGTGGTTTTTATATAAAACCAGATGTGGTTCAGGTGATGACCTCATCGGGTGATGACCTCATCAGGTGATGACCTCATCAGTGGCTACGTTTACATGGACAGTTTCAGTCGGTTTCAGAAAGGTTTGGGAGACCAAAATACTTCATGTAAACACCTCAAACCGTTTTCAGTTTCCCCAAACCGGTTGAAGTTCCAACCAGGTTTAAGGAGGCGGTTTAAACCAGTTCCAAAGCGATCTGTCTGTCATGTTAACACGTGTAATGGGTTGATCCATGGCTGCGTTCGTTCTGCGCACGCTCAGGACCTGACGTACGTACGCACGCTTGAACACGTACAACACCGGCGACATCTTGCATCCTCACTCCCTCCCGACTCCAAACGCTCTGTCTTCTCTTCCTGCTGGAGTTAGGACGAAGCCGCGCTGCTGTTTAACGCAGATAAATATTATAACAGCAAACACTGCGCTCAACAAACCAGGTGTTTCAGCCACACAGCTGTAGCACTTCTGTAATCAATACTGTTGTAACCATAGTAATGCCATCACTCACAGCTGCGGGAACATTGGAAGCGTTTGTTGCGTCGGCGCATGTAAACACCCGAGCTGAACACTTCAAACAGACGGATTCAAACCAAACCGACTGAAACCGACGTAAACGTACCCAGAGTCTCATTAAGGAGAATGAGCTGTGTTGGTGTTGGTGTTTAAAAAAGAAAAGAGAAGAACGACTGTCGTACATGTAGAGATGCTTTTATAAGAAACATCTGTGAAAGTGCTCTCTGTAAATATTATGGGATGCTCCGATACCGGCCGTAAGTTCTCGTACTCATAAATTAGCGCCTTCGGTAAGTCGACTCTGAGTACGTTGAGCTCGCGCCTGACGACGAGTAAAAAGCTCCGATACTGATTCACCATGGCAACAGGGGAGAAAACAGGAAGCAGACATGTTCAGAGAAAAGAAGAAAGAAGTAACACGTCTGCTGCGGCCGTAGTAAGAATCACTGACGGTTTTAGATGCGGTCGACTTTTCATTTAGAATTTAACATCACTCTCTTTTAATATTGAGGAAGTGGTTGGATGTTACTCCATGTTTTATTTAATTTAATTTAATTTAAATGCATAGAGCTGAAAATGAAATATAAAAACAGTCTCGTGACGGCTCCTCACTTTGGTTTGATTCATATTCAAAATAAAAGTTCATTCAGTGGACATTTCAATGTGTATTAAAGGGATAGTTCACCCAAAATTGAAATGTCCCTCATTATCTAGGCTACTCCCCCTCATGTGGACTAAGGGCTGGGAGAAGTTTCAGAGTCCTCCGTGGCTTCTCTGAGTTACAGCGGGGCTCCGTGCAGCACTGCATGTCCATATGACGGTTGTCAATGGATACCAACTGTCTTCGTAACAAAAAGACACACCAAAAAACATCCAAATACCTCCATAGTGCTCGTCTGTAATGTCCCTCTCAGAGAAGCCACGGAGGACTCTGAAACTTCTCCCAGCCCTTAGTCCACATGAGGGGGAGGAGAGTGAAATTTCAATTTTGAGTGAACTATCCCTTTAAGTAGAATGAGTTGTGTTTGTGTTGGTATTTAAAAAAGAAAAGAATGACTGTCATACATCAGGGTATCCGCGGATCCTTAAAAAGTCTTAAAAAGTCTTAAATTCATGTATCTAAAATTAAAGCAGATATCAGCTTCACGGCCGTTTCGGCTAATGCTGCGTTCAAGGCAGGCTTTTGAAACCGTAAGTTACAGCTTCAAGTCACAACTACGACTTGGTAGCGTTCCAGGTAACCCGTAGCTCGTGTTTTTACCATCCTGTTGTCTGTGAAAGTTCCCTATAACGGCCACTCGTAACTTCTGACCCGTGAACTCGTACCAGATCGAACTGGTATGACTTCACAGGAAGGAAAAACACAAAGTACGAGTTTCCTTGAACGCACCATGAGTTAGCAGCCCCCGCCCTTGTCAGGCATCAATTGGTCCTCGTGCTACGTCACCACATTCACGCGCATCCCTTGGCTGCACACACAGCCCTTCATGCCGTTCTCTCTCCTCATTGGATAACACTTGTATCCCAGAAGAAATGTTTTCTCCTCGGGTTACAGCAGAGCAGAGTGACGGAGAGACTCGTGTTCCGGTCGAAACACTCTATGTAAGTGATTGCTGACGGAAAATATGACTAATTAGGACTTATATTAACAAAAACATTTCACTGATATCTCCTTTAAGGCCTTAAAAAGTATTAAATTTATCAGAAATGTCTAAGATGGTCTTAAATACAGTAGTCAATGGTCTTAAATACATGGATTAAAGTTCTCCGTCGCCACGGCGGATTTCCGTCAGTGGGAAAAATTAGGGGGGGGGGAAAGGGCTACACGTGTTTTTGTTGTGGTTTACTAATGCTGCTCTCAACCAGGTCGGTCATTTCTCCCGCTAATCAGTGAAGGAAAAAAAGTAATATTGTGGGGGATATTTTTCGCTCTATCTGGCAACCCTGGCCTGCCTGCGCGTATGAGCCCGGTGACAGGACACTCAGTCACTCAATGGAGGCGATACGCGTTGGGTCTCCTGCCGTAGTTGACGTTGGTCCGAGTGGCCGCGGTCCGAGCGCATGTGGCAGCGCTGCATTCGGTTTCGTTTTTTTTAATTTCGTGCATGTCCGCGGTGCACCGCTGCACGGACATGCGCCCCCCAACCCCCCCCCCCCCATAGCAGAAGAACGGGTCCTTGAATGGCTGGTCCAGACCCCTACATTTAAAATATGAGATTTGTTTTTGCTGTCCACTGAGTTCAGTTTAAGTTTCATTCACTCCAGCCGTTCTTGTCTTGTTGCCTTACAATGATAGGAACCTCAGTCAGTAGCTACTCAATGTGCTTTTTTTTTTTTTTTATCTGAAACAAATGTTCTCTTAATGTTCTTCTCAGAGTACACCAGAATGCTTCATTTAGGCTATGTGTTAAAATTACAAACTTATCAGAAAGCAAAAATTTCCATATTAAAAATGCTTTTTTAAATTGGTCTTTTTTCCCTACATTTTGTTTACATTTATTCTAATTCATTGATATGCGCCTGTTTGCCCTCCTACAGGGGTTTGGTCACCGTTGGTCAGCCTTCTACTCATTTCAATACTTGGAACTGCTAATTTTTCCATTGTCCTTGAGTAAAAGTTGTGTGAGTGATTTCAGTGTCAGTCGTGCGCAGACTCCTTCCTTTCTTCCTTGTTGCTTTTTCTAGTTTTGTATTGATTATCAGTTTGCTTATTAATAACAGACAATAAGTAAACTTGACTGATTGTCATTGAGGTCGTAGTACAGTGGGATCCCCAACCATCGCTTATATAGGATTTTTTTATTCTTTTTTACGGTCTTAAATTTCATTCAAGGTGGCTTTAAAAAGGTCTTAAAAAGTCTTAAATTTGACTTGCTGAAACCTGCAGATACCCTGTACATGTAGAGATGCTTTTATAAGAAACATTTGTGAAAGTGCTCTCTGTAAATATTAGGGATGCACCGATACCGGCCGCAAGTTCTCGTACTCATAAATTAGCGCCTGACAGCGAGGAGTTAACGGAGTGAAACAGGAAGTAACACGTCTGCTGCGGCCGTAGTAAGAATCACTGACGGTTTTAGATGCGGTCGACTTTTCATTTAGAATTTAACATCACTCTCTTTTAATATTGAGGAAGTGGTTGGATGTTACTCCATGTTTTATTGTATGGTGCCGGTATTTTATTTAATTTAATTTAATTTAATTTAAATGCATAGAGCTGAAAATGAAATATAAAAACAGTCTCGTGACGGCTCCTCACTTTGGTTTGGTCTCTTTCATTTGTTCTTTCTTTCTTTCTTTCTTTCTTTCTTTCTTTCTTTCTTTCTTTCTTTCTTTCTTTCTTTCTTTCTTCAAACTCTTCAACTGTTACACATGCAGTATTTCAACAGTTTCTTCAGCTTATTCAGCATTTCTTCAGCAACGGCGTTCAGCTGCTTTCAGCATTCACACGCTTCTTTTTATAGTATAAAATCACTATTAATATTAATATTCAAATGTTTTGAGGGGTTGAATTTTAGGTTTTCATTATATTTGAAGCCATAATTATTAAAATAAAAATAAATTGAATAAATGTTTCATTCTGTTTTGAACTGAATAAATAACCGTTTCCATGACGATGACCTCTCTCTCTCTCCTCAGCTCTCGCTCTCGTTCCCGCTCCCACTCGCCGTCCTACAGGAACTACCCGACCAGAGATTACCAGAACAACCGGGGCGGCGGCTTCAGAGGTTATAACCGTGGTTACCGCCGCCCGTTCCATTACCGCGGCCGTAACCGTGGTTACTACCAGCGTGGCCACTACCAGAACCGCGGCGGCGGCGGCGGCGGCGGCTACAACTACAAGTCCAACTGGCAGGAGAGAGGAGGAGGAGGAGGAGGAGGAGGAGGAGGAGGAGGCGGTTGGCACGGCGACCGCGGTGACCGTGGCGACCGCGGCGACCGCCACTACGAGCAGGACCACCACTCGCCCAGACGGGGGCGCTCTCGCTCCCGGACGCCGCGGAAACGCTCGGCGAGCCGCAGCCGCTCCCGCGGCTCCGACCGCTCCTCGTCCGGCCGCTCCCGGCGTTCCCGACGCTCCAGCTACTCGTCTCGCTCCCGCTCCTCGTCCCCGCGGCGACGCCGCAGCAGCAAGGGGAAGCCCGGCGCCAAGGACAAGGACAAGGACGCGGCGGCCGACGCTCCGGCCGCGGCGGCGGCGGAGAAGTCCGGTGGCGTTCCGGCGGCCGAGGGCAGCGCCATCGAGAAGGCGTCCGGAGGGAAGTGGATCGACTACGACGGATCAACGACCCCCAAGAAGGACGAGTCCTCCGGCGGCTCAGGGCCCGGCGGCGGCGCCGCTCCGCTCTGGAAAACCGTGGGCGGCGCTCCCTCTCCTCCCTCTCCTCCGGCCCGCAGCCCCACCAAGGCCGGACCCACGGCGTGCTTCAGCGGCTTCGGCTTCTTCTCCAAGGACGACGCCAAGGCAGCGGACAAGAGCGTGATCTCTGCCGCGTTCAAGAAGTACGTCTGTTACATCACTACATCACATGACCGGTGGAGCTACCAAATAAATGCAGTAGTGACCGGTGTAGCTACCAAATAAATGCAGTAGTGACCGGTGTAGCTACCAAATAAATGCAGTAGTGACCGGTGTAGCTACCAAATAAATGCAGTAGTGACCGGTGTAGCTACCAAATAAATGCAGTAGTGACCGGTGTAGCTACCAAATAAATGCAGTAGTGACCGGTGTAGCTACCAAATAAATGCAGTAGTGACCGGTGTAGCTACCAAATAAATGCAGTAGTGACCGGTGTAGCTACCAAATAAATGCAGTAGTGACCGGTGTAGCTACCAAATAAATGCAGTAGTGACCGGTGTAGCTACCAAATAAATGCAGTAGTGACCGGTGTAGCTACCAAATAAATGAAGTAGTGACCGGTGTAGCTACCAAATAAATGCAGTAGTGACCGGTGTAGCTACCAAATAAATGAAGTAGTGACCGGTGTAGCCTCCAAATAAATGAAGTAGTGACTGGTGTAGCTACCAAATAAATGCAGTAGTGACCGGTGTAGCTACCAAATAAATGCAGTAGTGACCGGTGTAGCTACCAAATAAATGCAGTAGTGACCGGTGTAGCTACCAAATAAATGCAGGTAGTGACCGGTGTAGCTACCAAATAAATGCAGTAGTGACCGGTGTAGCTACCAAATAAATGCAGTAGTGACCGGTGTAGCTACCAAATAAATGAAGTAGTGACCGGTGTAGCTACCAAATAAATGCAAGTAGTGCAGCAGCCTCAATGAATGTGTCCAGCTGCCAGAGTTGTCCGACTCTGGATAGCGAGGCTAATTTCTGTTAGCCCGTCTATGGTGTTTTACATTAACGTTAGCATTAAGCTAGCGGACGTTATGCTTAGTTGTAACACTGGCTGTGTGTGTTTTGAACGTTGTTTCAAACTATGTGGGTTTGATTGAACATCTTTGATGCTTAAATATATACAGCGGGGAAAATAAGTATTGAACACGTCAACATTTTTCTCAGAAAATATATTTCTAATAGAGCTATTGACATGAAATTTTCACCAGATGTTGGCATCAACCCAAGTAATGCACACATACAAAGAAATCCGAACATTAATGTCCATAAATTAAGTTATGTGTAATAAAGTGAAATGACACAGGGAATAAGTATTGAACACATGAAGAAAAGGAGGGGCAAAAAGGTATGGAAAGCCAAGAAAACAGCTGGAGTTTGTCAGTATTTAGAATGTAATCCTGTCTCCTATCAGTGCAAAGTAATATCTGCTGGTTTAGTCCTGATTGATGCCTTTTAAAAAGGTTTCTCACCACCAAGGTGTCAGACAATAAGAATTGCATGGTGGGCAATGGCAAAGAGCTGTCTAAGAGCTGTCTAAAGACCTACGCAGCCAAAGATTTCAGACGGAAGAGTCAAAACAATAATCAGAAGGGTTCCCTAACAGTCCAGGACACTGGTGGAGAGCTTCAGAAAGACCTGGGATCAGCAGGTACAGTTGTTTCATAGAAAACAATAAGTAATGCACTCAACCATCATGGCCTCCATGCACACACACCATGCAAGCCATGGCAGTTGAGTGCATTACTTATTGTTTTCTATGAAACAACTGTACCTGCTGATCCCAGGTCTTTCTGAAGCTCTCCACCAGTGTCCTGGACTGTTAGGGAACCCTTCTGATTATTGTTTTGACTCCTGTTTTGCAATAGTAAGGTTGTGTAGGTCTTTAGACAGCTCTTAGACAGCTCTTTGCCATTGCCCACCATGCAATACTTATTGTCTGACACCTTGGTGGTGAGAAACCTTTTTAAAAGGCATCAATCAGGACTAAACCAGCAGATATTACTTTGCACTGATAGGAGACAGGATTACATTCTAAATACTGACAAACTCCAGCTGTTTTCTTGGCTTTCCATACCTTTTTGCCCCTCCTTTTCTTCATGTGTTCAATACTTATTCCCTGTGTCATTTCACTTTATTACACATAACTTAATTTATGGACATTAATGTTCGGATTTCTTTGTATGTGTGCATTACTTGGGTTGATGCCAACATCTGGTGAAAATTTCATGTCAATAGCTCTATTAGAAATATATTTTCTGAGAAAAATGTTGACGTGTTCAATACTTATTTTCCCCGCTGTATATTACCGCTTAATATATTGCTTTACTCCTCTACACCGGCGGTTTTAATTACGCGATGTAATACGTCATTAACTGTGCGGCGGAGTAGTGTCCGAAAGTGTTTTTTCATTTGACCAGTGAGTTACTATATTGAATTCACTATATTGAATTCACTATATAGTGAGTAGGGAGGAGGGAGTGAGTGATTTCGGACACAACCTGAGTCTTGAGTCTTGAATCTTGAAGTCTTGAGTCTGAGTCTGAGTCTGAGTCTGAGTCTGAGTCTGTGCTTTGTGTTGCAGGTACTTGGCTGAGAACAAGAACAAGAAGCCGGAGAAGGAGAACGGTCGAGACAAAGAGTCGAGCTCAGAAACAGAGAAAGGAAACAAGTCTGGAGACTTCAACGTCTCGTCCTCGTCGTTCTCCGACTCCAAGGACGACAAGGCTCATCCCTTCTTCGAGGCCGGCGAGGAGGAGTTCCTCAAGTCTCACGGGCTGAAGGAGCGCGACGACGCCGACGACGCCGACGTCAAACCGGCCTTAACGGCTCGGGACATCTTCGGTAAATGGGGCGACGAGCCGAGCTACTCGAGCTCGTTCCCGTCGGTGAAGGAGAAGAGACGAGACGGAGAGGAGGAGGAGCCTCTGGACCACCCCGAGGAGGAGCTGTACCGGACCAGGAAGCACGGCTCCAAGAAGGAGGAGAAGTCCAAGAAGAAGGAGAAGAAGGAGAAGTCGCGGCGGAGCGCCACGCCGCCGTCCTACCGGGACAAGGAGCGCCCGCTGTTCCCCGGAGCGTTCCCCCGGAGCGACGAGTCCCCGGCTCGACGCCTCTCCTCCTCCAGAGAAGAGTTCGAGCTCAAACTGGGTTCGTTAGACGAGCTGCCCAGGTGAGTAGAGGCTGCGCCCTCGTCTCCGTGGCAACAGGGTCCCGTCCTTTCGTCAGTACGTTAACGTGACGGATGAATCAAACTAATTCTGATCTTAATCCGACTGAAACCGGTTTCCTTCTGAAACTGGAAGACGTGTGTGAGCTGCTTCACACCAGTAGAGACGGAAAACACTTTAACTTTAACCCTTAAATCCTTTAACCCTTTAACTTTAGCTTAAACTGTAACTTTAACCTTCACACCAGTAGAGACAGTTAACACTTTAACTTTAACTTAAACTTTAACTTTAACCCTTAAATCCTTTAAGGCAAGGCAAGGCAATTTTATTTGTATAGCCCGTTTTAACACTTTAACTTTAACTTTTAACCCTTTAACTTTAACTTTAGCTTAAACTTTAACTTCAACCTTCACACCAGTAGAGACGGTTAACCCTTTAACTTAAACTTTAACTTCAACTTTTAACCCTTTAACTTTAACTTTAACTTAAACTTTTAACCCTTTAACTTTAACTTTAACCTAAAGTGGAGCAGAGAAGCCGACCTGAACCGAGCCAAAGAGAGAAGCACCTGTGGTGAAGCATCGGTGCATTTCACAACGTGCAACCAGAGAGACTTTTTATTTGTTTATATGTTAATGACAGGAAGGAGTTGATCTGCAGCCAGTTGCTTTTAAAAGGACAGAAACTCTGAGGAGATGCTGAGCTGAGTGTAGATCGACATCTTCGTCCGTCCAGCAGTGAAACCGGACGGTAGATAACGTGTCGGTAGATAACATGTCGGTAGATAACGTGTCGGTAGATAACGTGTCGGTAGATAACGTGTGTCTTCGCTGTCCTCAGTTCGTCCCTGTCCAAAGATCGCCTCCCGCCCAGAGACCTGGGGAATCCATCCAAAAAAGATGCGGTGATGAATCCATCCAAAAAAGATCCAGAGTTTCGCTCCATTTTCCAGCACATTCAGTCGTCTCCGCTGCGGCGCAGCCCGTCGGAGCTGTTCGCTCAGCACATCGTCTCCATCGTCCACTACATCAAAGGTAACGGTAGAGCTGGTCCAGGCTCAGGGGACGGTCTCTCTCTTTACATACATATACATACATACCTCGGTTACCATGGTTACCACCGCTGTGTGCAAACCCACTCTTTGTTTTGACTTTGCAGCTCAACACTTCCGCTCGTCAGACATGACGCTGAGCGAGCGCTTTGCCCTGTACCACAGGAAAGCTGCTGAGGTAGAAATGATGAAGCCAAGGAAGAGTCCCGAGATCCACAGGTACCTGAATCTGGTCGTTGTTTAGATCATGGATCGGATCAAATCCTGAAAACGGGTTGTTTCAAAACCAAAAACGGATTCTGAGATCGGATTAGATCACGTGATCCAGTCCTGGTTTTCATCTGGATCAAACCCTCAGTTTGTGTTGTTCAAAACCTTTCAGTAGGATCGGGAAAACTTTGATCCAGTTGATTCAAACTGGTCAAATAAACAATATTAATAATGTAGTATACATTTAATGATTTATATTTTGCACCTATTTTTTAAACTATATCAGTGATTAGTAAATAAAGTTGACTTTTGAATATTCTACAACTGAAACACTTTTCCCCAAACTGAAGTTTGTTTTTAAATTTTCTAGATTTGATCCGATCCATGATCCAAGATCCAATCAGATTAACCCTTATAGAACAACTGGGCCTTTTTACTCATCAATGCCTTGTGTTCTGTTCTGTTGTGTACTGGTCTCTAACGTGCCGTCCCCTCCCCAGGAGAATCGATGTTTCGCCCAGTGCCTTTAAGAGGCACGCTCACCTGTTTGAGGATGAGGACGAGTCGAGCTACAAGGTGACGAGAACTTTTCACATTTGACCTGTTTGGAGCAGATTGTGCCACGATGCAGAGCAGCCGTGTTGAGCTTTGTGCTTTTCTTTCAAAGGATTCATATTTCTAAGTCTAAAGAGCCCAGTTGTGTTTTGTAAGTGCCGAGCAACCGAAGCCTATGAGATATGGTTATTGATTGGGTTATTGATACGAACCCACAAAGGCTAAAAGGAAGTGAATTAAGAACCTGAGTCCGGCCGGGACCTTATCAGTCGTTACCCTGTGAGTATGTTTCCTGAACAGATCAAGACTCAAACTACAGTGACATTCAGTCTGTTTAACTGCTACATGCATGCTGCTGGTTCCCACTCTATATATCTATAAATATATCTATATCTATAAATATACCTATATCTATAAATATATCTGTATCTACACTGCTCACAAAGAGTCAGGGATGTTCAGCTTTGGGTCGTGTCAGTTTGAACCTGCTGTTCCCTAGCAACAAGTGCCCGATCCATGAAGCCAACATTAACCGCAGTATCGGACGCCACGGTTAATTAATCCTAAAGATTCCTCAATGTTCGGCGTTCACTTAAAGGGATACGCCAACATTTTTTTTTTCGTGTCTTGCCTCACTCCCGAGTCCATGACCAGCAGATAGACACCATCCTTTCCACTGTGCGTGCAGTAACCATGGAGATAGAGCCGTATCGCCGTAATTAGCTTAGCTCAAACACTGGAGGTGTATGGGTAGTGTTAGCCTGCCTCCACCTAAAGTCGCTAATTAGCTTAGCTCAAACACTGGAAGTGTATGGGTAGTGTTAGCCTGCCTCCACCTAAAGTCGCTAATTAGCTTAGCTCAAACACTGGAAGTGTATGGGTAGTGTTAGCCTGCCTCCACCTAAAGTCGCTAATTAGCTTAGCTCAAACACTGGAAGTGTATGGGTAGTGTTAGCCTGCCTCCACCTAAAGTCGCTAATTAGCTTAGGTCAAACACTGGAAGTGTATAGGTAGTGTTAGCCTGCCTCCACCTAAAGTCGCTAATTAGCTTAGCTCAAACACTGGAAGTGTATGGGTAGTGTTAGCCTGCCTCCACCTAAAGTCGCTAATTAGCTTAGCTCAAACACTGGAAGTGTATGGGTAGTGTTAGCCTGCCTCCACCTAAGGTTGCTAATTAGCTTAGCTCAAACACTGGAAGTGTATGGGTAGTGTTAGCCTGCCTCCACCTGAAGTCGCTAATTAGCTTAGCTCAAACACTGGAAGTGTATAGGTAGTGTTAGCCTGCCTCCACCTAAGGTTGCTAATTAGCTTAGCTCAAACACTGGAAGTGTATGGGTAGTGTTAGCCTGCCTCCACCTAAAGTCGCTAATTAGCTTAGCTCAAACACTGGAAGTGTATGGGTAGTGTTAGCCTGCCTCCACCTAAGGTTGCTAATTAGCTTAGCTCAAACACTGGAAGTGTATGGGTAGTGTTAGCCTGCCTCCACCTGAAGTCGCTAATTAGCTTAGCTCAAACACTGGAAGTGTATAGGTAGTGTTAGCCTGCCTCCACCTAAGGTTGCTAATTAGCTTAGCTCAAACACTGGAAGTGTATAGGTAGTGTTAGCCTGCCTCCACCTGAAGTCGCTAATTAGCTTAGCTCAAACACTGGAAGTGTATGGGTAGTGTTAGCCTGCCTCCACCTAAAGTCGCTAATTAGCTTAGCTCAAACACTGGAAGTGTATGGGTAGTGTCAGCCTGCCTCCACCTAAAGTCGCTAATTAGCTTAGCTCAAACACTGGAAGTGTATGGGTAGTGTTAGCCTGCCTCCACCTAAAGTCGCTAATTAGCTTAGCTCAAACACTGGAAGTGTATGGGTAGTGTTAGCCTGCCTCCACCTAAAGTCGCTAATTAGCTTAGCTCAAACACTGGAAGTGTATGGGTAGTGTTAGCCTGCCTCCACCTAAAGTCGCTAATTAGCTTAGCTCAAACACTGGAAGTGTTAGGTAGGCCTAATAAGCATTTGAGCTAAGCTAATTACGGCGATACGGCTCTATCTCCCTTGTTACTGCACGCACAGTGGAAAGGATGGTGTCTATCTGCTGGTCATCGACTCGGGAGAGAGGCAAGACCTTTAAGGATGTAACGGAGCATGAATCTGATCTAATCCCATACCATCCCATAATTATCCTTTGATGATGTAATACTGTAGCTGACCTGAAGCTGGAACATCCCTGACTTCCTGTGAGTGAACATCAACACAAACAGGGATCTGTAGTTTCTGATGGAGGCAGTGAACATGTAACTGCTGTCTGCACCACTAGAGGGAGCACCACACCTGTTACACACCTGTCTGTGCTGCACCTGTTCAAGGCCCCATCGACCTCTGTCTGTCTGTCATCAATATATTTATCTGTGTGCTGTCGACGCGGCGGTGGTTGATGAGAGTTCTTCTCTCTGCAGGATCAGAGTAAAAAGTTCAAAGGAGACGTGATGGACCTGCGGCTGGATATTGAAAGACGGAAGAAGTTTGCAGGAAAAGAGCGCGACTACAAGCGCGACGGCGGCCGGAGCCCCGGAGGCTCCCGGTCCCCGGACAAATCTGGGAAACACCACAAGAAATCCAAGTACGAGGCCGTTTTTAGCTCTTGTTATTGATTCATTGCACTGCAAAAACTCTATATCTGACCAAGACTATTTGTCTTCTTTCTAGTCAAAACAAATATCATTCTACTTAAAATAAGACTCATCATGTAAAAAGCAGCTTGTTTTTAGACACTTTTTACTTCTTTCAAGCTGATTTTTACTTGAAATAAGTAGAAAAATCTGATAGTGGAGCAAGTTTTTCTTTCTTATTACAGATTTTTCTACTTATTTCAAGTGAAAATTTGTTTGAAACAAAGGAAAATGATCTAAAATTTTAATGATTTTAAGTGGAAGTTAGTTTTGACTAGAAATTAGACGAAATAAGACAAATATTCATGGAAAGATTTTGAGTTTTTGCAGTGTGATTGATTGATTGATTGGTTTTCCTGCTGCCGTTTGTTTTGCGCTTCACTGGTTTAATGTCGGCCATGTTTTGTTCTCCCTCGCAGGAAGGGGAAGAAGAAGCGGGATCGCTCCCCGTCCTCCTCCTCCTCCTCCTCCTCCCCGTCCCCCTTCCCCCCCCCCTTCAGAGGGGAGGGGGGGGAGGAGGAGGGCTACTCTCACCCACGCCACCCCCCCAACCTGCGGGACGGCGCCGGACCGCGGGACTACGAAGGCCACGGGCCGCCGGAGCGAGGAAGAGGACGAGGATTTGTAAGTTTGGTTCTGTTTGTTTTGACTGACGGGTTCTGTGGTTCTTCATCACACAGACTAGAATGAGACACGCCCACTGATGATGTCACAGCTTAGAATGAGACACGCCCACTGATGATGTCACAGCTTAGAATGAGACACGCCCACTGATGATGTCACAGCTGAGACACGCCCACCGATGATGTCACATCTTAGAATGAGACACGCCCACTGATGATGTCACAGAACTAGAATTAGGGGCTGTGTCCACCAGACGCGCTTTCAGCTCTGACAGCGCTCTCAGCGCTGCTTTCCCAGCGCTTAGCGCTCTCTCTCTCCCTCGTCAGAATGCCGCTGTTGCTAGGTTACAAAACGAGTCCTCTGACACTTCCGTGTTCCTGCCTTGTTTAATGTAAACACTACAACTAGTGTCAGAAATACACAACAGCATTAGCGGCAGCTTTTGACATGGACCCTGAGGTCGGCCTACCTTCCATACAAGTGTGGGTCATGATATAAACCGAGCCACGTCTCCGGTTGTGTTGCTGTCGGTAACGTATGTCCCGCCCCTTCTTGATTCTGATTGGTCAGTGCGGGGAAAAGTGACATTGACGAGCGTAGCGCTGGTCTAAAAGTTGAACAGATTTCAACTCGAAGCGCTCTGAGCGCCGCGACAAAAAGAAGCAAGCACCCAGGGCGTTTTACCGCCGAGGGCGCTGAGCGCTGTGAGCGCCCAACTCAATAGGGTTTGAATGTAAAATAGACGCCCAGAGCGCTGAAAACACGTCTGGTGGACACGGCCCCTTAGACACGCCCACCGATGATGTCACACAACTAGAATAAGACACGCCCACTGATAACTAGACAACTAGAATGAGACACGCCCACTGATAACTAGACAACTAGAATGAGACACGCCCACTGATAACTAGACAACTAGAATAAGACACGCCCACTGATAACTAGACAACTAGAATAAGACACGCCCACTGATAACTAGACAACTAGAATGAGACACGCCCACTGATAACTAGACAACTAGAATAAGACACGCCCACTGATAACTAGACAACTAGAATAAGACACGCCCACTGATAACTAGACAACTAGAATAAGACACGCCCACTGATAACTAGACAACTAGAATAAGACACGCCCACTGATAACTAGACAACTAGAATGAGACACGCCCACTGATAACTAGACAACTAGAATAAGACACGCCCACTGATAACTAGACAACTAGAATGAGACACGCCCACTGATAACTAGACAACTAGAATAAGACACGCCCACTGATAACTAGACAACTAGAATGAGACACGCCCACTGATAACTAGACAACTAGAATAAGACACGCCCACTGATAACTAGACAACTAGAATGAGACACGCCCACTGATAACTAGACAACTAGAATAAGACACGCCCACTGATAACTAGACAACTAGAATAAGACACGCCCACTGATAACTAGACAACTAGAATAAGACACGCCCACTGATAACTAGACAACTAGAATAAGACACGCCCACTGATAACTAGACAACTAGAATAAGACACGCCCACTGATGACTAGACAACTAGAATAAGACACGCCCACTGATAACTAGACAACTAGAATAAGACACGCCCACTGATAACTAGACAACTAGAATGAGACACGCCCACTGATAACTAGACAACTAGAATAAGACACGCCCACTGATAACTAGACAACTAGAATAAGACACGCCCACTGATAACTAGACAACTAGAATAAGACACGCCCACTGATAACTAGACAACTAGAATGAGACACGCCCACTGATAACTAGACAACTAGAATAAGACACGCCCACTGATAACTAGACAACTAGAATGAGACACGCCCACTGATAACTAGAATAAGACACGCCCACTGATAACTAGACAACTAGAATGAGACACGCCCACTGATAACTAGACAACTAGAATAAGACACGCCCACTGATAACTAGACAACTAGAATGAGACACGCCCACTGATAACTAGAATAAGACACGCCCACTGATAACTAGACAACTAGAATGAGACACGCCCACTGATAACTAGACAACTAGAATAAGACACGCCCACTGATAACTAGACAACTAGAATAAGACACGCCCACTGATAACTAGACAACTAGAATAAGACACGCCCACTGATAACTAGACAACTAGAATGAGACACGCCCACTGATAACTAGACAACTAGAATGAGACACGCCCACTGATGATGTCACAGACTAGAATAAGACACGCCCACTGATAACTAGACAACTAGAATGAGACACGCCCACTGATAACTAGACAACTAGAATGAGACACGCCCACTGATGATGTCACAGACTAGAATGAGACACGCCCACTGATAACTAGACAACTAGAATAAGACACGCCCACTGATGATGTCACAGACTAGAATAAGACACGCCCACTGATAACTAGACAACTAGAATGAGACACGCCCACTGATGATGTCACAGACTAGAATAAGACACGCCCACTGATAACTAGACAACTAGAATGAGACACGCCCACTGATGATGTCACACAACTAGAATAAGACACGCCCACTGATAACTAGACAACTAGAATGAGACACGCCCACTGATAACTAGACAACTAGAATGAGACACGCCCACTGATAACTAGACAACTAGAATAAGACACGCCCACTGATAACTAGACAACTAGAATAAGACACGCCCACTGATAACTAGACAACTAGAATGAGACACGCCCACTGATAACTAGACAACTAGAATAAGACACGCCCACTGATAACTAGACAACTAGAATGAGACACGCCCACTGATAACTAGACAACTAGAATGACACGCCCACTGATAACTAGACAACTAGAATAAGACACGCCCACTGATAACTAGACAACTAGAATGAGACACGCCCACTGATAACTAGACAACTAGAATGACACGCCCACTGATAACTAGACAACTAGAATAAGACACGACCACTGATAACTAGACAACTAGAATGAGACACGCCCACTGATAACTAGACAACTAGAATGAGACACGCCCACTGATAACTAGACAACTAGAATAAGACACGCCCACTGATAACTAGACAACTAGAATAAGACACGCCCACTGATAACTAGACAACTAGAATGAGACACGCCCACTGATAACTAGACAACTAGAATGAGACACGCCCACTGATAACTAGACAACTAGAATGAGACACGCCCACTGATAACTAGACAACTAGAATGAGACGCCCACTGATAACTAGACAACTAGAATGAGACACGCCCACTGATAACTAGACAACTAGAATAAGACACGCCCACTGATGACTAGACAACTAGAATGAGACACGCCCACTGATAACTAGACAACTAGAATGAGACACGCCCACTGATGATGTCACAGACTAGAATAAGACACGCCCACTGATAACTAGACAACTAGAATGAGACACGCCCACTGATAACTAGACAACTAGAATAAGACACGCCCACTGATAACTAGACAACTAGAATGAGACACGCCCACTGATGACTAGACAACTAGAATGAGACACGCCCACTGATAACTAGACAACTAGAATGAGACACGCCCACTGATAACTAGACAACTAGAATGAGACACGCCCACTGATAACTAGACAACTAGAATGAGACGCCCACTGATAACTAGACAACTAGAATGAGACACGCCCACTGATAACTAGACAACTAGAATAAGACACGCCCACTGATGACTAGACAACTAGAATGAGACACGCCCACTGATAACTAGACAACTAGAATGAGACACGCCCACTGATAACTAGACAACTAGAATGACACGCCCACTGATAACTAGACAACTAGAATGAGACACGCCCACTGATAACTAGACAACTAGAATAAGACACGCCCACTGATGACTAGACAACTAGAATGAGACACGCCCACTGATAACTAGACAACTAGAATGAGACACGCCCACTGATAACTAGACAACTAGAATGACACGCCCACTGATAACTAGACAACTAGAATAAGACACGCCCACTGATGATGTCACAGACTAGAATAAGACACGCCCACTGATAACTAGACAACTAGAATGAGACACGCCCACTGATAACTAGACAACTAGAATAAGACACGCCCACTGATAACTAGACAACTAGAATGAGACACGCCCACTGATGACTAGACAACTAGAATGAGACACGCCCACTGATAACTAGACAACTAGAATAAGACACGCCCACTGATGACTAGACAACTAGAATGAGACACGCCCACTGATGATGTCACAGACTAGAATGAGACACGCCCACTGATAACTAGACAACTAGAATAAGACACGCCCACTGATGATGTCACAGACTAGAATGAGACACGCCCACTGATAACTAGACAACTAGAATAAGACACGCCCACTGATGATGTCACAGACTAGAATAAGACACGCCCACTGATAACTAGACAACTAGAATGAGACACGCCCACTGATGATGTCACAGACTAGAATAAGACACGCCCACTGATAACTAGACAACTAGAATGAGACACGCCCACTGATGATGTCACACAACTAGAATAAGACACGCCCACTGATAACTAGACAACTAGAATGAGACACGCCCACTGATAACTAGACAACTAGAATGAGACACGCCCACTGATAACTAGACAACTAGAATAAGACACGCCCACTGATAACTAGACAACTAGAATAAGACACGCCCACTGATAACTAGACAACTAGAATGAGACACGCCCACTGATAACTAGACAACTAGAATAAGACACGCCCACTGATAACTAGACAACTAGAATGAGACACGCCCACTGATAACTAGACAACTAGAATGACACGCCCACTGATAACTAGACAACTAGAATAAGACACGCCCACTGATAACTAGACAACTAGAATGAGACACGCCCACTGATAACTAGACAACTAGAATGACACGCCCACTGATAACTAGACAACTAGAATAAGACACGACCACTGATAACTAGACAACTAGAATGAGACACGCCCACTGATAACTAGACAACTAGAATAAGACACGACCACTGATAACTAGACAACTAGAATAAGACACGCCCACTGATAACTAGACAACTAGAATAAGACACGCCCACTGATAACTAGACAACTAGAATGAGACACGCCCACTGATAACTAGACAACTAGAATAAGACACGCCCACTGATAACTAGACAACTAGAATAAGACACGCCCACTGATAACTAGACAACTAGAATAAGACACGCCCACTGATAACTAGACAACTAGAATGAGACACGCCCACTGATAACTAGACAACTAGAATAAGACACGCCCACTGATAACTAGACAACTAGAATAAGACACGCCCACTGATAACTAGACAACTAGAATGAGACACGCCCACTGATAACTAGACAACTAGAATAAGACACGCCCACTGATAACTAGACAACTAGAATAAGACACGCCCACTGATAACTAGACAACTAGAATAAGACACGCCCACTGATAACTAGACAACTAGAATAAGACACGCCCACTGATAACTAGACAACTAGAATGAGACACGCCCACTGATAACTAGACAACTAGAATGAGACACGCCCACTGATAACTAGACAACTAGAATGAGACACGCCCACTGATAACTAGACAACTAGAATGAGACGCCCACTGATAACTAGACAACTAGAATGAGACACGCCCACTGATAACTAGACAACTAGAATAAGACACGCCCACTGATGATGTCACACAACTAGAATAAGACACGCCCACTGATAACTAGACAACTAGAATAAGACACGCCCACTGATAACTAGACAACTAGAATAAGACACGCCCACTGATGACTAGACAACTAGAATGAGACACGCCCACTGATAACTAGACAACTAGAATGAGACACGCCCACTGATGATGTCACAGACTAGAATAAGACACGCCCACTGATAACTAGACAACTAGAATGAGACACGCCCACTGATAACTAGACAACTAGAATAAGACACGCCCACTGATAACTAGACAACTAGAATAAGACACGCCCACTGATGACTAGACAACTAGAATAAGACACGCCCACTGATAACTAGACAACTAGAATAAGACACGCCCACTGATGACTAGACAACTAGAATAAGACACGCCCACTGATAACTAGACAACTAGAATAAGACACGCCCACTGATAACTAGACAACTAGAATAAGACACGCCCACTGATAACTAGACAACTAGAATGAGACACGCCCACTGATAACTAGACAACTAGAATGAGACACGCCCACTGATGACTAGACAACTAGAATAAGACACGCCCACTGATAACTAGACAACTAGAATAAGACACGCCCACTGATAACTAGACAACTAGAATAAGACACGCCCACTGATAACTAGACAACTAGAATGAGACACGCCCACTGATAACTAGACAACTAGAATGAGACACGCCCACTGATAACTAGACAACTAGAATGAGACACGCCCACTGATAACTAGAATAAGACACGCCCACTGATAACTAGACAACTAGAATAAGACACGCCCACTGATAACTAGACAACTAGAATAAGACACGCCCACTGATGACTAGACAACTAGAATAAGACACGCCCACTGATAACTAGACAACTAGAATGAGACACGCCCACTGATAACTAGACAACTAGAATAAGACACGCCCACTGATGACTAGAATAAGACACGCCCACTGATGATGTCACAGACTAGAATGAGACACGCCCACTGATAACTAGAATAAGACACGCCCACTGATGATGTCACAGACTAGAATGAGACACGCCCACTGATGACTAGACAACTAGAATGAGACACGCCCACTGATGATGTCACAGACTAGAATGAGACACGCCCACTGATAACTAGACAACTAGAATGAGACACGCCCACTGATGATGTCACAGACTAGAATAAGACACGCCCACTGATGACTAGACAACTAGAATAAGACACGCCCACTGATGACTAGACAACTAGAATAAGACACGCCCACTGATGACTAGACAACTAGAATAAGACACGCCCACTGATAACTAGACAACTAGAATAAGACACGCCCACTGATAACTAGACAACTAGAATAAAACACGCCCACTGATGACTAGACAACTAGAATGAGACACGCCCACTGATAACTAGACAACTAGAATAAGACACGCCCACTGATAACTAGTCAACTAGAATAAGACACGCCCACTGATAACTAGACAACTAGAATAAGACACGCCCACTGATAACTAGACAACTAGAATAAAACACGCCCACTGATGACTAGACAACTAGAATGAGACACGCCCACTGATAACTAGACAACTAGAATAAGACACGCCCACTGATAACTAGACAACTAGAATGAGACACGCCCACTGATAACTAGACAACTAGAATGAGACACGCCCACTGATGACTAGACAACTAGAATAAGACACGCCCACTGATAACTAGACAACTAGAATGAGACACGCCCACTGATAACTAGACAACTAGAATAAGACACGCCCACTGATAACTAGACAACTAGAATGAGACACGCCCACTGATAACTAGACAACTAGAATGAGACACGCCCACTGATGATGTCACACAACTAGAATGAGACACGCCCACTGATGATGTCACACAACTAGAATGAGACACGCCCACTGATGATGTCACACAACTAGAATGAGACACGCCCACTGATGATGTCACACAACTAGAATGAGACACGCCCACTGATGATGTCACACAACTAGAATGAGACACGCCCACTGATAACTAGACAACTAGAATAAGACACGCCCACTGATAACTAGACAACTAGAATAAGACACGCCCACTGATGACTAGACAACTAGAATGAGACACGCCCACTGATGATGTCACACAACTAGAATGAGACACGCCCACTGATGATGTCACACAACTAGAATGAGACACGCCCACTGATAACTAGACAACTAGAATGAGACACGCCCACTGATAACTAGACAACTAGAATGAGACACGCCCACTGATAACTAGACAACTAGAATGAGACACGCCCACTGATAACTAGACAACTAGAATAAGACACGCCCACTGATAACTAGACAACTAGAATAAGACACGCCCACTGATAACTAGACAACTAGAATGAGACACGCCCACTGATAACTAGACAACTAGAATAAGACACGCCCACTGATAACTAGACAACTAGAATAAGACACGCCCACTGATAACTAGACAACTAGAATGAGACACGCCCACTGATAACTAGACAACTAGAATGAGACACGCCCACTGATGACTAGACAACTAGAATAAGACACGCCCACTGATAACTAGACAACTAGAATGAGACACGCCCACTGATAACTAGACAACTAGAATGAGACACGCCCACTGATGACTAGACAACTAGAATGAGACACGCCCACTGATAACTAGACAACTAGAATAAGACACGCCCACTGATAACTAGAATAAGACACGCCCACTGATAACTAGACAACTAGAATGAGACACGCCCACTGATAACTAGACAACTAGAATGAGACACGCCCACTGATAACTAGACAACTAGAATGAGACACGCCCACTGATAACTAGACAACTAGAATGAGACACGCCCACTGATAACTAGACAACTAGAATAAGACACGCCCACTGATAACTAGACAACTAGAATAAGACACGCCCACTGATAACTAGACAACTAGAATGAGACACGCCCACTGATAACTAGACAACTAGAATAAGACACGCCCACTGATAACTAGACAACTAGAATAAGACACGCCCACTGATAACTAGACAACTAGAATGAGACACGCCCACTGATGACTAGACAACTAGAATGAGACACGCCCACTGATAACTAGACAACTAGAATAAGACACGCCCACTGATAACTAGAATAAGACACGCCCACTGATAACTAGACAACTAGAATGAGACACGCCCACTGATAACTAGACAACTAGAATAAGACACGCCCACTGATAACTAGACAACTAGAATGAGACACGCCCACTGATAACTAGACAACTAGAATGAGACACGCCCACTGATAACTAGACAACTAGAATAAGACACGCCCACTGATGACTAGACAACTAGAATAAGACACGCCCACTGATAACTAGACAACTAGAATGAGACACGCCCACTGATAACTAGACAACTAGAATAAGACACGCCCACTGATAACTAGACAACTAGAATGAGACACGCCCACTGATAACTAGACAACTAGAATGAGACACGCCCACTGATGATGTCACACAACTAGAATGAGACACGCCCACTGATAACTAGACAACTAGAATGAGACACGCCCACTGATAACTAGACAACTAGAATAAGACACGCCCACTGATAACTAGACAACTAGAATGAGACACGCCCACTGATAACTAGACAACTAGAATGAGACACGCCCACTGATGATGTCACACAACTAGAATGAGACACGCCCACTGATAACTAGACAACTAGAATGAGACACGCCCACTGATGACTAGACAACTAGAATGAGACACGCCCACTGATAACTAGACAACTAGAATGAGACACGCCCACTGATAACTAGACAACTAGAATGAGACACGCCCACTGATGACTAGACAACTAGAATGAGACACGCCCACTGATAACTAGACAACTAGAATGAGACACGCCCACTGATAACTAGACAACTAGAATAAGACACGCCCACTGATGACTAGACAACTAGAATAAGACACGCCCACTGATAACTAGACAACTAGAATAAGACACGCCCACTGATAACTAGACAACTAGAATAAGACACGCCCACTGATAACTAGACAACTAGAATGAGACACGCCCACTGATAACTAGACAACTAGAATAAGACACGCCCACTGATAACTAGACAACTAGAATAAGACACGCCCACTGATGATGTCACACAACTAGAATAAGACACGCCCACTGATAACTAGACAACTAGAATGAGACACGCCCACTGATGATGTCACACAACTAGAATGAGACACGCCCACTGATAACTAGACAACTAGAATGAGACACGCCCACTGATGACTAGACAACTAGAATAAGACACGCCCACTGATAACTAGACAACTAGAATAAGACACGCCCACTGATAACTAGACAACTAGAATAAGACACGCCCACTGATGACTAGACAACTAGAATAAGACACGCCCACTGATAACTAGACAACTAGAATGAGACACGCCCACTGATGATGTCACACAACTAGAATGAGACACGCCCACTGATGATGTCACACAACTAGAATGAGACACGCCCACTGATAACTAGACAACTAGAATGAGACACGCCCACTGATAACTAGACAACTAGAATGAGACACGCCCACTGATAACTAGACAACTAGAATGAGACACGCCCACTGATGATGTCACACAACTAGAATGAGACACGCCCACTGATGACTAGACAACTAGAATGAGACACGCCCACTGATAACTAGACAACTAGAATAAGACACGCCCACTGATAACTAGACAACTAGAATAAGACACGCCCACTGATGATGTCACACAACTAGAATGAGACACGCCCACTGATAACTAGACAACTAGAATGAGACACGCCCACTGATAACTAGACAACTAGAATAAGACACGCCCACTGATAACTAGACAACTAGAATGAGACACGCCCACTGATAACTAGACAACTAGAATAAGACACGCCCACTGATAACTAGACAACTAGAATGAGACACGCCCACTGATGATGTCACACAACTAGAATGAGACACGCCCACTGATGACTAGACAACTAGAATGAGACACGCCCACTGATAACTAGACAACTAGAATAAGACACGCCCACTGATAACTAGACAACTAGAATAAGACACGCCCACTGATAACTAGACAACTAGAATAAGACACGCCCACTGATAACTAGACAACTAGAATGAGACACGCCCACTGATAACTAGACAACTAGAATAAGACACGCCCACTGATGACTAGACAACTAGAATGAGACACGCCCACTGATAACTAGACAACTAGAATAAGACACGCCCACTGATAACTAGACAACTAGAATGAGACACGCCCACTGATAACTAGACAACTAGAATGAGACACGCCCACTGATGATGTCACACAACTAGAATGAGACACGCCCACTGATGACTAGACAACTAGAATGAGACACGCCCACTGATAACTAGACAACTAGAATAAGACACGCCCACTGATAACTAGACAACTAGAATGAGACACGCCCACTGATAACTAGACAACTAGAATAAGACACGCCCACTGATAACTAGACAACTAGAATAAGACACGCCCACTGATAACTAGACAACTAGAATAAGACACGCCCACTGATAACTAGACAACTAGAATAAGACACGCCCACTGATAACTAGACAACTAGAATAAGACACGCCCACTGATGATGTCACACAACTAGAATAAGACACGCCCACTGATAACTAGACAACTAGAATGAGACACGCCCACTGATGATGTCACACAACTAGAATGAGACACGCCCACTGATGACTAGACAACTAGAATGAGACACGCCCACTGATGACTAGACAACTAGAATAAGACACGCCCACTGATAACTAGACAACTAGAATAAGACACGCCCACTGATGACTAGACAACTAGAATAAGACACGCCCACTGATAACTAGACAACTAGAATGAGACACGCCCACTGATAACTAGACAACTAGAATAAGACACGCCCACTGATGACTAGACAACTAGAATGAGACACGCCCACTGATAACTAGACAACTAGAATGAGACACGCCCACTGATGATGTCACACAACTAGAATAAGACACGCCCACTGATGACTAGACAACTAGAATAAGACACGCCCACTGATAACTAGACAACTAGAATAAGACACGCCCACTGATGACTAGACAACTAGAATAAGACACGCCCACTGATAACTAGACAACTAGAATGAGACACGCCCACTGATGATGTCACACAACTAGAATAAGACACGCCCACTGATGATGTCACAGCTTAGAATGAGACACGCCCACTGATGATGTTGAGTCTGTTTTGACTCATGTTTGTGTTTGACTCCAGTTCCCCAGGGTCAGAGGTCGCGGCTGGAACAGAGGGGGAGGGGGGGGTGGTTACCCCGGCAACAGTAATGGAAACCCTGGCAACATGAACCCCCCAGTGCGCCCCCCAGAGGAGGAGTGGGACCCCGAGTACACGCCCAAGAGCAGGAAGTACTACCTGGTGAGTAGCTCCGCCTCCGCTGCTACGTCACCTCCTCCTTCTTTAAAGGGATATGCCAACATTTTTTTTTTCCGTGTCTTGCCTCACTCCCGTGTCCATGACCAGCAGATAGACACCATCCTTTCTACTGTGTGTGCAGTAACAAGGGAGATAGAGCCGTATCGCCGTAATTAGCTTAGCTCAAACACTGGAAGTGTATAGGTAGTGTTAGCCTGCCTCCACCTAAAGTCGCTAATTAGCTTAGCTCAAACGCTGGAAGTGTATGGGTAGTGTTAGCCTGCCTCCACCTAAAGTCTCTAATTAGCTTAGCTCAAACACTGGAAGTGTATAGGTAGTGTTAGCCTGCCTCCACCTAAAGTGGCTAATTAGCTTAGCTCAAACACTGGAAGTGTATAGGTAGTGTTAGCCTGCCTCCACCTAAAGTCACTAATTAGCTTAGCTCAAACACTGGAAGTGTATGGGTAGTGTTAGCCTGCCTCCACCTAAAGTCGCTAATTAGCTTAGCTCAAACACTGGAAGTGTATAGGTAGTGTTAGCCTGCCTCAACCTAAAGTCACTAATTAGCTTAGCTCAAACACTGGAAGTGTATAGGTAGTGTTAGCCTGCCTCCACCTAAAGTCGCTAATTAGCTTAGCTCAAACACTGGAAGTGTATGGGTAGTGTTAGCCTGCCTCCACCTAAAGTCGCTAATTAGCTTAGCTCAAACACTGGAAGTGTATAGGTAGTGTTAGCCTGCCTCCACCTAAAGTCGCTAATTAGCTTAGCTCAAACACTGGAAGTGTATGGGTAGTGTTAGCCTGCCTCCACCTAAAGTCACTAATTAGCTTAGCTCAAACACTGGAAGTGTATGGGTAGTGTTAGCCTGCCTCTCCATGGTGTATCCCTTTAACCTTTAAATGTTTCTCTCTTGCAGCACGACGACCGTGACGGAGAGAAGTCGTGGGTGGACGGTCGTGGTCGCGGCCGCGGCTCGTTCCCGGCGCGGCGCGGCCGCTTCGTGTACAGGAAGGGGGGCGGGGGGGGCAACAGCCCGAAGTGGACGCACGACATGTTCCAGGGGGGGGAGGGGGGGGGGCTGGGCGACGAGGCCGAGCTCGACCACAAAGACGCCAAGATGGCCGCAGACGCCGCCGCGCTGAAGCAGTAGCCGTGTGTCAGCATCACCATGACGATGATGACGATGATGCTGATTCTTTAATTTTCTTCGTTAACAGTTTAATGAGTTAATGAGCGAAGTCACGACTCGTTTCCTCCCACGACTTCACGTCACTAAAAGTTTCTTCTGTTTGTTTTTCAGCCGACGACTCGACGACGTCAGAGACAAAATAAAAATAAAAGCGTTTGTGCCTTAGAAAATAAAATAAAGTCGTGTTGTCGTAGTAACGTGTGAAGTCGGAGGGGGGGGGGGGGGGAGGGAGGAGGGGGGGGGGGGGAGGGAGGGGGGGGGGGGGACCGGTTCGGTCCGGTTCGGTTCAGTTAGTTCTAGTTCTGTTCTCTCCTCTGAGTCGCTCCTCGCTCCGTGGGACCAATCAGCCGCCGGGACGGGATGTTGATGTGAGGGAGCGAAGACGACGTGTGTGTGTGTGTGTGTGTGTGTGTGTGTGTGTGTGTGTGTGTGTGTGTGTGTGTGTGTGTGTGTGTGTGTGTGTGTGTGTGTGTGTGTGTGTGTGTGTGTGTGTGTGTGTGTGTGTGTGTGTGTGTGTGTGTGTGTGTGTGTGACCGTTCATTCTCATTGATCCAACGATTGGCTGAATCCCCCGATCGGCTCCAGACTCGAGGCAGCGAAGGTCTCTACTTTAGTTTGAGGGTTTTAATAAATAAATAGAAATAATAATAAAACTTGTGTAGAATCTAAGGATCTAAATTATTGAAGTGTGAACGTCTGAAGGAGGAAACGTGAAGTGAAACATGTTTTATTTCGGAGCTGAACTTTAAACTGTCGCTGAAACTCAACGTAAAAGAAAAACCTGAAGCTTTGTGTCTAAAGATAAAAAATGAGTATTTTAAGGAGTTTTGTGAATCTGCTGCTTCGTCACTCGTCCACCGTTCGTTCTGCATGTACTCAACTCACCTGTAGGACTTCTACTTCTTCTTTTGTTTAATCAGAAGCTGAAACTTTTTTACTGTTCAAGCTTTGAATTTCTTGTCCTTTAATTTTGAATAAAATTTTCTTTGATTCAAAGCAAAAATCTCTGAGATTCATTTTCCAACGAGTCAAAGCAGCAGACGAGACGAACAGAGTTCATCTGGAAAACCTGGACAATGGTTCACTAGTTTTCATCATGGAGAGAGTTTCTTTATACTTTAGAGTTTAGTTTATAAAATAAAAACCTGGCACCAAAGTATTTAGTAAACTACTTCTCCAAAGTCAGTGACACACACAGTTCCTCCACCAGGGGGTGCTCCACTGACTACAGCCACCAGGGGGCGCTCCACTGACTACAGCCACCAGGGGGCGCTCCGCTCCACTGACTACAGCCTCCTCCACCAGGGGGCGCTCCACTGACTACAGCCACCAGGGGGCGCTCCGCTCCACTGACTACAGCCTCCTCCACCAGGGGGCGCTCCACTGACTACAGCCTCCAGGGGGCGCTGCACTGACTACAGCCTCCAGGGGGCGCTACACTGACTACAGCCACCAGGGGGCGCTACACTGACTACAGCCTCCAGGGGGCGCTCCACTGACTACAGCCTCCAGGGGGCGCTCCACTGACTACAGCCTCTGTATGGGAACGTTTTCCTTTCTTTACTCAGCAGCTGTCTTGTGGAACGGCCTTTCTTTAAACCTTAAAGGGATAGTTCACCCTAGAATGATATTTCGCTCATTATCTACTCACCCTCATGTTGACTAAGGGCTGGAAGAATTATCAGAGTCCTCCGTCCCTTCTCTGAGTTACAGGGGGTCTCGGCGTAGCAGTGCATTTCAATGCAACGGTTGCAAAGGGACACCAGAGCTCTTCGTAAAAAAACACACACAAAAAAACATCCAAATACCTCCATGCTGCTCGTATGTAATGTCCGTCTTGTGCTGAAGCCCCAAATTGCGTAATTGTCCCGAAAATTTTGCGTGATTTGCGCCGGCGTCAGTGCGGTTACTGCGAATCACGCGAGATTTGGACGGACCAGGAAGAGGAGCTTCGAGAAGCTTCCGCTACAAACAAGCTTAAAATATAGACTTATTTAATTTTTTTTCGGGACAATTACGCAATTTGGGGCTTCAGCACAAGATGGACATTACATACGAGCATCATGGAGGTATTTGGATGTTTTTTTGTGTGTGTTTTTTTACGAAGAGCTCCGGTGTCCCTTTGCAACCGTTGCATTGAAATGCACTGCTACGCCAAGACCCCCTGTAACTCAGAGAAGGGACGGTGGACTCTGACAATTCTTCCAGCCCTTAGTCAACATGAGGGTGAGTAGATAATGAGCGAAATATCATTCTAGGGTGAACTATCCCTTTAAAGCTGTTAGCTCCTCCTACTTTCTTTTTAAGTCCTCAATAAAAAAATGGTTCAGCCAACCGATAAATTAAATCAAAAGAGCCGTGAAGCACCAGATTATTGTATTGTTTGTTTGTCTGTTTTATGTTTTGTTGCTTCTGTTTGGGACCTAATCTCTTGTTTTATCTATTTCATCTTGTTCTTTCTCTTCAACATTGTAGTCTATGTCTATGTCCATGTGTTGTGTGTGTGTGTCTTCCTTGTTTTAAATCCATGTGTAGCTAGTTGTCGACCATCACATAGGACCACAATGGAAACAAGCCTTTACAAGGGCTTTATTGTGTTTTTTATCCTTTTCAACACTTGTCTAATGTTGTTCAATAAAGTTTTCAATCAATCAATCAATCAGCGGAGACACGGAGCTGTCGGCTCAGTCACCGTGGTAACGCAGTGAGGAGGAATGGAGCGTTACACTGATGCTGCATTCACCTGCAGTCGGGCAGACGGCCGTCGCTAACAAACCAGATGTCATTTTAGTCACAGAAGTCCAGAGAAAGACGGTAAAACAATACCACATCACCATGACAACATGTTGTCACGTGTATTGTTTTGCCTCGACTTGTTTACATAGAGGCTTGTTTATGTCCGTCTGCCGTCTGCCCAATTTCACCTGAATGCAGCATGAAAAATATACAACCACAACGCTAGATGGAGGAATTCTACACAATGTTCCTTTAAGAAATATTGGATTAAAAATGTCTTATTGAAGTATTCTATATGGATAAAAAGTGAATCTGGTCGATCGATCTCATGGAGTTAATTTGCCAAACGCTGATGGAAACAGTTCGTTGTCATGGTGCCGTCAGCTCCCAGAGCCCCAACAAGGAAACGTCGTCTGTAGTTGCTGCTCGTAGCGAAGCATCTTGGATGTTTATTTCACCTAAACATGTCAGAGATCAGTTCATAGATGAGTCGAAGCCACAGACTGAACATCTGGAACAAACTGGTTCAACTGTAGAACAGATCAGTTCTCCACAGCACCAGTGTGTTGGTGTTTGGTCTGACAACGTGTCTGTAGGAAAGAGTTTCTATTGGCTGTGGCTCCACCTGTAAAACCACACAAACCTTTCACCAACATGACGTTTAAAACTTAGACATCAGTTACTCCCAAAGTATTAGTGATACATAACACTGCTGCGTCTGGACTAAACATGAAAACCACTTTAGACATGTTTAACCCCTTCCTGGCCGGTTGTTTCAGCTGCAAAAACACAAGATTTCTATGGGCTTTATGACTGGTGACAGTATTTTTAATCTTATTTAGTGAGAGCATTACAATACAGTAGTTACTTTCAGGGAACATAACAATGTTACTTCTGACACTCACAATTATTATTTTTTGTGTGTGTACAAAACAATAAACAAAATACACCAAGTTAAATGAATTACATCTGAAAACTTTGAACAAACTGGGAAAGATTAAAGATAGACCTACAAATAAAGAGATGTCTACCAGGGAGTTTTTAAGTAAAGTGTGAGTGATGCAGATTAATCCTTAGGTCCAATAAAACATTAAAAAAAAAAATAAAAAATAAATTAGAGCATTGCAAGGTCACACATCCGTACTTCAGTCTGTTCAACACCGGCATATTTAACCACTTGGCCCTTTTAGTAAATATGATGGAGAAGGTAATCCTTTCATTTACGATACTTATCCACTATGTATTGTGGGTGGATCGGGGAAGGTGACAGTATTTTAGTGATATAAAGAGATAAAATCCAAAATCCCCTCGGTGAAAACTTCTGACTATATGTCAACACATTTTGAAAGTGGCTTCATCCGTTGTTCAGATTTCGGTTCTGGAAATCAGCGCATATTTCATTAGATATTGCCTCATTTACATATTTTACATAAAATTTGACAAAACTTCTAATACAAAAAATATTTGTCTTAATGTGAGTAATAAACTTGGGAAGTTTCGTGGTGAAATCTGTTAGTTAAAATTTTTACTGTAAAATACATTAAAAACCCATAGGTGGAGGTTGAAGGGTCATGGATGTTGTTCAAATACATTACGGGTCCAAAAAATGGACTTTCATCCTGAAACTCAGGACATCCAGAGTTTACCCAGAGATGAACCTCCTCGCCAAAAACCAAAGCGTCAACAGGCGTCGCCGCGCTTCCAAAGCTTCCAAAGCTTCACCAGAGGAGAAGTTAACCCTGGTTAACTTTATGGTAATTAGCTACGACGCGGTTCGGCGGCAACTGTCAGAATAGAGACGTCCGTCGGCTCCTTTTTTTCCTTTTTTTTGTATTTCGGCTCCAATGACCAACGCGATCGAACTTTGACGTCAGTCACGTGACGAGCGGCCAAAGCGCCTGAAAATATTTTCCGTTTTGGGAGCTGACTTGTCTGAACCCTCGAGCGTTTTTGACGCTTTGGAAGCTTCTGGTGTGAACGCACAGTAAAGGACACGTGTCTTCAACTGGTCGGAGCTCAGCTGGATCTTCGCTGTGTCTCCGTGTGTCGTCGGTTCACCGTGTCCTCTGCCTCAGTGGACTCGTCCTATGGTCCCCGTCCCCGTCGTCATGACGTCCGGCTGTCCGTTCCTCCAGATCTCCCTGACGATGCGCTCCCTCTGCTCCAGACGTCGAGCCTTCTCCAGCTCCTCGGCCGAAGAGAAGACGTCCACGCTCCGGAGAGACTCGGAGGACCGGGGAATCTCCTCTTCCTCTTCCTCCTCCTCCTCCTCCTCCTCCTCCTCCTCCTCCTCCTCACTGGACTCTCTCAGCTGCCTCCTCTCGGGGGAGGGGGGGGCTCTGGCTCTGTGGCGGTGGCGAGTCCTGCAGGCGATGGCCGACACGAGGAGGCAGAGCGCCACCAGCAGACCCAAACAAACCCCCATCATGAAGTAGAGGGCGAAGCTCTCAGGGTTGGCTGCAGGAGAGAGAATCACACATGACAAACTACACAACTACACAACCATGTGGCTCAGTGTTGTATGTTGATCAGTGATGAATTTCCCTATGGGGCAATAAAGGCATTCTATCTACCTCCCATTCTGCACAACAGAGTTATGGAACAAGAAGTAGATCAGAATAGAAGGGAGGTTCATTCTGCCCAGAGTGACAACAGGTTGGGTGAAGTCAGGTAATATGTCACTTTTTGGTAGAATGGTAGAATAGAAGATAATAATCATTGATAAATACAGTGCAAACAATCAATGATCAATCCTCTCAAAAGTTGATTTTGGCACAAACCTGGCAATGAACCTCAGCCTAGAGGTTTCTGACCTGCTGCAAATACCCTATAGGCATCGTTAGCCTTGGCTAGCCTCTATTAGCGTAGAGATTATTCTAACTGTGTGAGGCAAAAAATGTGTAGCAAGGTTAAAAAAAAAAAAGTATACAAAAATACCAACAACAGCACTAACAACAGGATTGTTCACCGTAACTGCTTAAATCATTATTTTATTGCAACTACTAACAGTTTATAAAGTGTCCCAATATAGCTGAATTTTTTGTCCCATATTAACACGGTTTGGTAATATGGGACAGTGCTAAAAATGCTAGTTGACAAAAAAAAACAATGTGTATTTGACAAATATTTTTATCAAAACTATAAGACTTCATTAAACACTTCATTAAAATACAATTTTGCAGATTCTTAAATAGTTTGTTTTTTGTCTAGAACCCTTATTCCGCATGCCACTGCCCTTTTCGCTTGAACTTCCCTCCTGAGTCTCCTTCGAAGTTTAATCAACAACTTTCTGGTTAAATTGATTGTTTTCTGTCTAGAAATGGCAACAATTCAAAATCGTTTTTTGTGATTGGCTGGTAATATTTTAATTGCAAAAGGCCTCAGACCTTACATGTCCCATATTACCTGGCTTCACCCTATAATTCAGAGAACAGTTCTGTACAGAGCTGTGGTTGTCTGGAACTCTCTACCAGTTCATATTGCTCATTAAAGTAACAAAGATCGGTTCAAACTGCTGTTAAAACAGTTTCTCTTAGAATTGAATGAAGTATGATCTAACATATTGAGTTTATAAAGAGAACTGGCTACAGTTGTACCTTTTTCATGGAGTGTAAATATGTGTGTGAGTAGTTGAAGTGCACGGTTGTAGTTACTTCAGACAATCAATGCTTATTTATGTGATTTATTTATTTTTATTCATTTACTTTGTGGGTGTGTTATATTAGATTACTCAAGGTATTGAAGTATTGAATGGAATCTGAGTAGAGAAATTATGATGTCTGTGTTGTCTGTGGTGTCAAATGTTTTCTGTGGTTTGTTCATTATTAAAGAGCCTTGTTGTTTGTTCTTGTTGTGTTATGTATAAATGTGTGTTTCTTATGTGTAAGTGTGGATGTTTATGTGAATGTTTATGTGAATGTTTATGTGAATGTCGGAGCCGATGCTGCTGCGGGTGCTAACGGGGATCCTAATGAAGAAAAGAAAAGAAAAGAAGAAGAGGATGACAGGTAGAACGGTGAATCCACTGGAAACCTTCAGCGTTTGGATCAGAACCAGACAACGTTCAGTCAAACCATAATAATAATAAATAAACCGTCTCTTCTGTGTTTCAGTCGTTTTACAGCCTCTGCGGGTCAAACTGTTCAGTGTTGGGGTTACATCTTTTATTTTTTATTTTATTTATTTTTTTCCCAATATTTTATTCATTTTTAAACAAACACAGAACAGAGAACATACATGACAGCAGGGGCAAGTAAAAACATATCACATAGACTGAATGACATAGAAAAAGAGGCAAAAGTAAATAAATAAAATAAAATATCCAGGTAGAAAAAAACACAAGAATGACAATACTATAATGGACCTTACATGGAAAGTTCTGAGAGAGTTTACAGTTTAGACATTATACATGGAACAGGGACTGTGCAGCCATATCAATACGGCAGAATCAACACTTGAGAGATAGCATTAGGGAGATACAGAGGTGCAAGGGGGGCGCCAATCTACATTACAGCGGCCTCTACGTACTAAGTCTGCTACATCACCCGGTAGGCGGTTCAGAAAAGGAGCCCACAACTTATCAAAATAACTCTCATTCCCCTTTAAAACTGAACTCAGACGCTCCATTGGCAGAACTTTAAATATCTCTCCATACCACTGGTTAACCGATGGGGGTCTGGGCTTGATCCACTGAAATAAAATGCATCTCCGAGCTAAAAGAAGTAACTTGTACAGGAGTTTTTGCTGGACATTTGACAAGGAGACTCCCTCTCCTGAAAGATTAAGTAAAAATAAACCAGGATCTATTTGTATGTTCTTAACAAGAATTAAGTTGATTTCCTGTGAGACTTTTTCCCAAAATTTAAATATAAAAGGGCAGCGCCAGATACAATGTATGTAGGACCCAACCTCCTGCTTGCATTTACAACACAGGGGAGAAATTTCAGGATAAAAAGAGTTCAAGGACTGGGGCGTGCGTTGTAATCTATGAAGGATCCTATACTGGCTCTCAGTTAGTCTGTTGCATAAAAAGATCTTGCCTATTGATGCTATTGCATCTGACCATGCTTCCTCCCCAAACTCAATTGCCAGGTCCTTGTGCCATAAACCTTTAATTTTATCAATATTACATAGATTGAGGGACTGTAGTTTCCTATAGAAATGGGAAATAATTTTCTTGTTATGTTGACATTGTAACAAAAACGAGTCAATGGCCGAGGTTATTGGTTGGGCTTCAGTGAGACCTAGGCTCTTAAAGGGATAGTTCAACATTTTTGAAAATTGGCCCATCGCCATGATCCCCCTAGTAATAGCAGTAGGTTCGTTACCTTTAATTGTTGGTCCAAGCTGCTTTTAGATCGGGGGAGAAGAATACCGAGCGGCGCAGCTACACTACGGAGGCTAATGGAATTTCTTGGTTTTGCTCATCAAACTCAGCAAATACACAACCAAAAAACTCAAAAACGCTGTGGTGGACAAGTTGTGAGCTGCACATTCACCACGCTATGAGATAATAGCGGAAAGTTAAGAGAAGTGAAGCAAATACTCGGAACTACTTTCTTCAGTGAACCACTGGTCGGAGGGACACAGTGTGCGCACCTCAGCCAGTGCCGTAGTATACGGACGTATCTGCAGTAAACAGGCGCTTTTGAAATCACTCCGCCGAGCAGCCGTCTAGAGTGTAAAGTCCGACTTTGCCTCTAAAACAACTCCATCTCGCAACTTTCCGCTATTATCTCATAGCGTGGTGAATGTGCAGGTCACAACTTGTCCACCACAGCGTTTTTGAGTTTTTTGGTTGTGTATTTGCTGAGTTTGATGAGCAAAACCAAGAAATTCCATTAGCCTCCGTAGTGTAGCTGCGCCGCTCGGTATTCTTCTCCCCCGATCTAAAAGCAGCTTGGACCAACAATTAAAGGTAACGAACCTACTGCTATTACTAGGGGGATCATGGCGATGGGCCAATTTTCAAAAATGTTGAACTATCCCTTTAATAAAATGTCTGACCTGAAGGTAACCGTAAAAATGTTGAGATGGTACACCAAATTTGGCCCTAATTTGTTCAAAAGACAACAGTTCGTCCCTCTCAAACAAATCTCCAACAATTTTAATACCATGATCATACCAACACTGGAATATATTTGTATCAAGTCCTGGGGGAAATGCCTTATTCTGAATAATAGGGTGAAAAGCTGGTGAGGGACCTTTACTTTGAGTGGGCTTCGCAATCCTCTCCCATGTTCTGATTGTGTTCATCATAATAGGACTGTTCTTGACCTCGACAGGGAGCAAAGACTTCTCATTAACTACAAGGCTAAGTGGAGACAATAAGGGGCAGTGCCAAGCATCAATGTGGGTTTCCTGTGTAGGATCCATAAAATGTTTCAGCCATCCAAACACTGTACGCATATGACATGACCAGTTATAAAGTTTAAGGTCAGGCAATGAGAGACCTCCACTCTCCCTGGGTAGCCGCAGTGTTTTCAAACTGAGACGCGGTTTCTTCCCATGCCAGATAAATTTAGAAATAGCTTTATCAATATCAGAGAAAACAGAATTATTTATCTTCAAAGGGAGCATCTGCATTGGGTACAGGATTCTCGGGAGAACATTCATTTTGATTAAACTTACTCTACCCGTCCAGGAGAGGGGGAGGTCAAACCACCTGAGTAAGTCACTTTTAATTGAGGACACAATGGGGAAAAAATGTAGCTTACACAGGTTGTTAAGGTTGGCAGAGATCTTAACACCTAAATATGTGAAACCAGAATCAGACCATTTAAAGGGAAAATTGGGTATTGCACTCTTATCCCCAAAGTCGCCCAACGGCAGTGCTTCAGATTTGTCGAAATTAATTTTGTAACCTGAGAACTTGCCAAATAATTGTATAGTGGAGATGAGGGCTGGAACAGAAGTTTCAGGTTGAGTCAAAAAGAGAACAACATCATCTGCATAAAGTGCCAGTTTATGAATAGTTCCACAGAGACTGACACCAAAAATGTTATCTGCACACCTTATTGCCTCAGCTAATGGCTCGATGGCCAGAGCAAATAGCAGAGGGGACAAGGGGCAGCCCTGCCTCGTGCCTCGACCAAGGTGAAAGGCCTCAGAGGCGAAGCCATTAACCAGCACTCTTGCCATGGGGGCGCTATAGAGCAGCCTAACCCACTTAATAAATTCAGGCCCAAGTCCAAACTTCTGAAGAACTTCAAACAGATATTCAAATTCCACTCTATCAAATGCTTTAGCTGCATCTAAAGCTACACATATGTGACCGGCACTAGGATTACTTGTGTATGACAACGCCACTCTCTTTAAAGGGGAGAGACCCTGGACTACACGCAGTGTGACTAATTTACAGCAACCACTCCCCACTCAGGTTAATACCTATTAGGGCAAGGACAAGCAGAGGCTCTTGAAGTTGTACAAAAATAAAGTTTATTTTAACAATATCCCCTCAACAATAAAATCAATACTTTTGTATTTGATAAGGCTGATACCTAGAGTTGGACACACACATAACCAGGTGAATACTGTTATGTATTTAAAGGTTCGAAGGCACTGCACACTTCAAAGACACTGCACACTTAAAGGTTCAAAGGCACTGCACACTTAAACAGCTCAAAACACTGTATACTTAAAGGTTCAAAGGCACTGCACACTTCCAGAGCAAACATTAAATTCTACGACACCATGGAAAGGTGGATGGTCACAACTATCAAGATAAGCGCAACAAAACAAAAACAAAAATGGAGACACTAATTATAAGGATTTCTGGGAGGAGAGAACAGTGGCTGCCCTGCCGACGTGTGTCGCCAGTTCAGCCTGCTTTGAGCTAAGCTGTAGCGCATCCAGGTAATACAGTAGATAGACTGGGACAGCTAATGCTGCTTGTCATAAAGTGCTGATGATTAATATCTTAAACTGCTACGAGGTAAGGCCTACAGGTACGAGGTACAATGCAGTTTAACCCTCATGGCACCAACCGACACACTCTTTTCTTCTCAGACCTGCGACGCCGGCAACAGGAGCATGGACGAGGGTGAGCTACGAGAACAAACGTGGACTTGCAAAGTCCCGCGAGATCCTAGTCTCATGTACTGTGAGGCTGCTGTTGCTAGGTTCCCCACCTGGTGACCTGGGTCCTAGCGTCCCATATGTTACACATAAAATTCTCTCTTGAGTACAGTTCGCATGTTGAATCACATTCAGAAGGCGCCTAACATTAGTGTGTGATAGCCTGTTCCTGATAAAACCTGTCTGATCAGGCTTAATGAGAGCTGGAAGATGAACCTCCAGTCTCCTGGCAAGGAGTTTAGATAGCAATTTACAGTCAACCCCAATCAGGCTTATTGGCCTATATGACGAGCAGCAGTCCGATGGTTTGCCCTTCTTTAAAATAAGCGATATATTGGCCAAATTGAGTGTTGGCGGTAATATGCCACGTTCAAAGGACTCTGTGTACATTCTGGTAAGAGGCTCCACCACCAATTTGGTCATTTTCTTATAAAATTCTGGGCAGAATCCATCGGGACCTGGAGCTTTCCCACCTGGTAAAGATTTAATTGTTTCAAAAACCTCCTCTTTAGTGACTGGATGGCAAAGAAGGTCCCTGCTCTCAGCTGACAGTGTTGGGAGATCTAGATGGTTCAAAAATCTGTCCTGGTCCCCAGTGTCACTCGGGCTTTCTGGAGAGTACAAATTTTGATAAAAACATTTCATGATATTAACCAGATGTTTATTTTCAAAAAATGTAACTCCTTTATCATCTTTCAATGATGGGATGACATTAGATTCAACCCTGCCCCTTGCCAGGCGAGCCAGGAGTCTCCCTGGTTTATTAGCAGACTCAAATAATCGGTGCCTATAGCATAGAAAATTGCAGTTTCTGCTTTTTGTGTAAGAAGGTTATCAAGGGCAGAGCGAGCGGCATCCAGCTTCAGCCGAGATGAATTAGAGAGTGACTGTTTAAACTCCCTTTCTAGAACAGAAATTTGGGATTCAAGCTCTAATTGTTGTTTGATCGTTTCTTTCCTTTTAGCTGAGGTGTAAGATATAATAACTCCCCTTATATAGGCTTTCGCTGTCTCCCATAATGTAGAAGCTGAAACCTCAGGTGTATCGTTTGTAGAGAAAAAGAGTGCCAGTTGTTCTTCTAACATAGATATAAAGGTGGGATTACTAAGCAAAGAGGGGTTGAGCCGCCAGTGACGTGTGGTAGGGTCATAATAAGGAGGTGTAAGTTCCAGACCGACAAGAGAATGATCAGAGAGTGCCATAGTTTTTATACTACATGTTCTAATTCTATCCAATGCTTCTCTTGAGGTGAGAAAATAATCAATCCTTGAAAAGGAGTTATGTGGACGGGAGAAAAATGTGTAATCCTTCATTTTCGGGTTCAATATTCTCCAAGCATCAAATAAATTTAAATCACTGCATAGCGCCTTGGTGGCTACTGCCATTCTAGATGGGCGTAAGGATTTCACGGGGCGCTGGTCCAGCTCTGGCTCTAGACAGGCATTTAGGTCCCCGCCCAGAACTATGAGAGGTGATGTATTGGAAGACAAATCAGCCATTAATTTGGAGTAGAAAGAAGCCTCAAATGTATTGGGGGAGTATATGCATCCCAGAATAAGCCTTTCCCCATATAAGAAACCTGAAATTATTACATATCTTCCTTCGTGATCCTTTATACATTTTTCAAGTGTAAAAGGCAGCCTTTTATGAAGCAAGATAGCCACACCCCTACTTTTGGAATTAAAAGAAGAATAGAAAACTTGACCCACCCAGTCTCTTCTTAACTTCACATGTTCAAGGTCACTTAAGTGGGTCTCTTGTATAAAAGCTATCTGGGCCGCTTCCTTTTTGAGGGATGAGAGAATTTTACGTCTCTTAACTACATTATTAATTCCCTTTACATTCCATGTAATACATTTAGTGACACTCATCTTATGGGTGTGTTTCCCATGTACATGAATATCGGTGTCCACACAAACCTGTAGCTCTTAGACACTGAAAAGAACAGAAAAGAAAATAAAGCTGTCATGTGAAAAAAGAGGTCGTTCCCAAACGACGACCGCACAAGAGGAACCAGAACCCACACAAAACAGAAAAACAAACTCAAATGTGACCAGTAGGTCTCAAATACCCATGGGGTCTTACTAGGGGACGTGATGCTAAAGGGGGCCATCACTACAGAGGGGGCACAGAGAGAAAAGAACACAAAATCCACCCCCCCAAAAAAGAGACCCCCACTCCAATCCCAATTTGACAACAATATAATTAGATAGCACCTGAATAAATCTGGGCAAAATGTCCGCTCCTCTGTCAAACACAGAGCCATGTAGGCTTACTTAAAATAATATTAACTCAATAACTATTCGGTGTATGGTAAAGTAACCACCAAAAGAAGTAAACAAGGAAAACAGAGGAGCATAAAGATCAAGTCAGAGACAGTTTTGACAAAGCCAACATAACATTATAATAGAGAAGCTTCAGAGCTTTCAAGCTTTTAACTGAGCTAAGCTTGGTCTAAGAGAGTACCACATAGTGAAGAGATTCTCACCACAAAGAGTCTATACGTGTTAGTATAAAGCTGGCATGACCATTTCTTATGGCCTGTTTATATCCATACCTCACCAACAGTGTGGTCAGTCACGCGTGGCCAGAAAACGCCGAGCCTCATCTGCGTTGTTGAAGCTGCGCTCCGTCCCGTTATGCTGTATCACGAGCCTGGCTGGAAACCGCATCATGAATCTAATGTCCTTCTCTATTAACTTTCGGACCACATCATTATAAGAGCGACGCTTCAGCCGAACCGCGCTGGACAGGTCCTGGTGGATGAAGATGCGCGACCCTCCATGTTCCAGGTTTCTCGCCTTTCTTGCAGCTGCTAAGATCCGAGGCTTGTCCCGGGAGTTGTGGAGTTTGATGATCACCGGTCTGGGTCGGTCACTCCTCGGTCTGGCGGTCCGATGTGCGCGGTCCATCTTTATGCGCCCCTTTGCGGCGGACAAACCGAGCAACGTTGGTAGCCAGGATTCAAAGAACTCCAGAGGATTTTCACCCTCTGTGCCTTCCTTCAGATTTAAGATCCGTATGTTGTCGCGTCTGCTACGGTTCTCCGCGTCGTCTATCTGCTCGGCCATGGTCACCTGCTTGTCCTCCAGCTGTGAAAGACGGAGCTCGAGGGTGGTGACCTGATCCTCCACGGCGGAGACCCGCTCTTCAGCTTCAGTGATGCGTTTAGCCTGACCTTCCAGGCTGCCGGCGATTTTGTCCAAAGTGTCGGTTAGTTTTGAAAACTTCTGCTCCATAATGTCACTTATGTTTTGAGTAACTTTCCGCACCAGCTCGGACATGTCCATGCTGCTAGCTCCCGTCTTGCTAGCTGCCGGAGTGGAAGTAGCCGCCATGCTAGGTCGCGGCGAGTGGTCCGTAATCTTCGACTGGGTAGTTTGCCTCAAATTAGCCGGTCTTTCTCTTTGATACTGATTGCCAGGTTTGTTTGCCATGTTATAATATCATTAAAGTAGAGTCAGGTTGGTATACGGTGCTTTAGGCTGAAAAATATCGGGACCAGAGCGGGAGCTCCGCAAAGACACAGCCTTCAGCCAGCCATCGTCACGTGACCCATCTTTTATTTTTTTAATTTAACCTTTATTTAACCAGCAATAATCCCAACATCAACTAAACAAACATAAAAACACGAATCACATCATTACATTATAATCACCAGCTGCGTTCGGTGAGACGACATGTGCATTCAGCAGTCAAATAGTCCTTGATCCTATAGCTTTAAAATCTTCCATACTTGGGAGATAATCCAGTTTAAGACGACTCTGTAATTTATAGCAGGACGAGGGTGTGAGTGTTTTGAAGGCACTTTCCCCAAAGACAGTCTGCATACGGGGAATAGTAGATACATTATCAATCTATCGGGTCTGA